>NC_083340.1:120738865-121038865 GCF_019175385.1 Lycium barbarum | reverse complement strand
GAAAGAAATATGGTGGGAACTAAAGAATGGGAGTTCAAATGTGTGGTTTGACAATTGGACTAAACTAGGTGCTCTTACGTTTGTTGTACCTCAGAACTGGTCTGTCAATGAAAATATTGAAGATACTTCAGAACTAATGACAGGTGGAGGTTGGAATGTTAAAAAACTCATGCAACTGTTTCCACATAAGATAGTGCATCATATAATTTAGGAAATTGATATTAAGCATGTCTGTAATGAATGGGACACACCATGGTGGATGGTAACTAGTTCAGGAAAATTTACCGTTAGGAGGGCATGGGAACTTCTAAGGAAGAGAGCCAAAGTGACAGTGCCATTTGAAAACATATGGATAAAAGATTGCCTTTCAAAATCTCCTTCTTGTTATGGAGATTATGGAAGTTTAAAGTTCCAGTTGATGAAGTAGTGGCAAGTATTGGTATTGCAGTAGTTTCAAAGTGTTGTTGATGTAGTATTCCTCATCAGGAGACAATAAATCAATTATTTCTTGTTGGAGAGTTTGTTGGTAAGGTATGGAGAGTTTTCAATTCTGCAGCAGGTTTGAACTTGAACTGTGTACAATTAAACTTGATATCAGATCTTGGTGGGAAACAAACTGTCATTACAAGTTGAAAGCTGTTTTTAAAGAAATTCCTACAATTATAGTATGGCAAATCTGGAAATGGAGGAATAATAAGTTACATAAAGGAACCATGTCCTTTAATAGGGTGATTTATGAAATCAATCTTGACATATACTTTTTTGCAAGGTGCAATTTCCTAGCCTTCAATTGCCAAAAAAGTGGCATCACATCTCTTAGTATTTTGAAGGATATAGGCCAAGAAATTTTTACAGACTGATTAGATAGAAGAGGCCTGCATCAGGATGGTTTAAGTGCAACACAGATAGGGCTGCTAAGGGTAATCCTAGGGCAATCTTTGCTGCTTTTTGCATTAGAGATAAGGAAGTGAATTTGGTACATGCTGCATCTAAAAGGCTACAAGATGGTGCAAACTTAGTTGCTGAAGCTGAAGCTATCAGAATGGGACTTTAATATTGCTTAAACAATCAGCTATTTCCTATGATCATGGAGACTAATTCTATGGCTATGAAAATGATACTCACTGCAGGATGTAATGCACTATGGAATGTCTCAATGGTGGTGGATGATATAAATAGATTTAGAAGGAACCAAACAGTGATAGTTGAGCACATACACAAAAAAGGGAATGAATAACTAACCTTGTTTTTTATTTCACAGGTATAATTCAATTCAACTGTTTTCAGGATCTTCCAACTTAGGCTAGGAAAATATTAAACATAGAAAAGTATGAATTTCCAAACTTGAGAATAATGATTTCTCAAGACAAAGATCTAGACTGATCTTTAAGGCAACTCTAAAATGACCATATACAACATATGGATACAACTAGTAAGGACATGTGTAGTAATTGTATTAAGGTGGTATTAGTGTGTTTATCATGTTCATCCCTTTATGTGGAAACTGCAAATGTTCATACTAAGCTTTATGTTCTTTTGGAAATGGCACAAAGTTAGGATTTTCAAGTTGGCAATGCAGAATATGAGATTTGCAGGATGATGCAATTACATCCAAGCTGCCTGAAGAATGATTCGAAGGACTAGAAACATTCTACCTATGATACTTTGAAGGTGTGACAAATGTTATCAAGTAAAGGCTCATGGATATTTAGTTGCTATAAGTCTGTTTCAATTTCAGATTTTTGTATTTCCCAACCTTTCCACTTTTTGCATTTTGTTTCTTTCTTTTCCTTTATTTGTTTTATCAACCACTTTTGGGTTGATATGCACAGTTTTTGCTTTATGAATAAACTCCACCAGATTTGGTGGTCTTTTCCAAAAAAAGGGGGGGGGGGGGGGGGAATGTTATGAAGTACTCACTGATGCTAAGAATTTTTGGGAAGACATTATGGAAAGGGTTATCATTGAATTGGTTGGAAATTTGTTGTTTATTCTAGTAATTTACATCCAACTTGATAAGACCAGTTATGTATTTGTGCTATCTTTTTATGTTAGAAAGCTATGCTCATCATCAACTACTAGTTATGTCAATGATTATTGTACAAATGCTAAGTTGATTTGGTTTAAGAAAACCAATATTTCCACCAAGGCAGCTAAGAAGGATGATTGGGTAAGATGGGACGACACTCTTACTGTTGGTATTACAGAGAAGGAGGTAGCTAACAATGAAGATTATCTGTCCCGAAATGTAAAATTTCATAAGCTAGATGGGCAAGTTAATAATTTAGTGTGTGAAGCTTCATTTTATGAGGATTATGATGGAAAGTCTAGACACTCCAAAAGTCGTAGGTTCTCTTATCTTAACTCAATGAAATCTCTGACTAACAGTTATACGAGGCAACATGATATTTCTTCCCCTACATCCATTCTTGTAGATATAAGGGGATTATGCCAACATGAACATTTGTCAAATGAAGTTCAAGAAAAATTTGTTCAAGATCCTCTTCCCGTTCTTATTCTCGATGAGACATATCTTCCTTTGTTGTATGGATGTAAAAATGATCTGGACGCTCTTACATCTCATTTTAAGTGCCTTTGGATATTTTCAACCTCAAGTTCTGATGTTGACAAGCTAAAAACGCTTACCTCACATAATCCCTACATCTTAAATTTTCCCTAAGTAGTTGATATATTAAGGATAAAACTTTGCTCTGCTAATGGCAAACACCACGATCATGTCTTCAGATTTCATTACCTTTTACAGTATGACGGCGCTAACTTAATCAAGGGAGAAGGTTACCTCAAGATATTTAGGCAATTGTTATTGTCTTTTTTAATGCTTGCTGCTACAATTGAAAGAATTGCAAGTTATTTTCTACCGGAGTTACTTGACATGTACTTAGACCATGAGTGGGGTCTTCAAGCTTCTAAGCTTAGCTACCACATGGTGATCCTTACAATATCAAGGTTTATCATTCAGTTGCTTGGAATCATAACTACAGATGCAATAAGCTGTCTGATGCCTTGGGGTGGCTTACAAGCATGGATGACATATGCCAAGATTCACTGTTTTGTCATAATAGTCCTTGGATAGTACCTATAACAATGTTTGGATTCCTTGGTAAATCTATTATCCTCAAGTGGTTCCTTATTCATGGTGTTATAGCATCAATTATAATGTGGTGGTTATAAAAGGTATTTCCAAGATAGATATGTGCTACTAAAATATTTCTTAGAGTTCAACCAATGTTGTTGATGTTTCATTTGACAAGATATCAAGGTTCTCGGATGGTTTGTCGTGAATAAAGAAGATGTTACCTTGCAGGTACTATTATGTTGTGCTGATACATTTCCGGAAGAAGCTACATGGGATTACCAGTTCATGTCCTAGTTTTCAAATTTTGAAGATGCTTTGAAGATCCTTTGAGTGCAAGTTGTTTTTCTAAGGAGGATGTACTATCACAAAAGCTGTTGTGACTAATTAAATTGAAATTATTAATTATTCAGTTTAGACCTTTTCTAAGTTTAAGTTGTTGTTTCAGTATTTTGTTGTTTAAGTCAGTTGTTGTTATTTAAATTCTAGTCCTAAATTTTATTAGAGAAAATGTGCTAGTTGTGTACTACTCGGCTGATGCCAGGGTATTTTATAACCTTTGTATTCCATTTGGAAGTTATTGAATATCAAAAACATCAATTCCTCTTCTATTCTTTCTTCCTCTCAATTTCTTCCTCGAGTAACAAGAGCAGTCCTCTTGTTACATTTTACTTTTACAATAGCTGGTGACGTCAGTCGAAAATTTGAGACAGAATAGGACGTCACAAAAATATCTATCCCTGATTTAAAATAAGTGTTCACTTAGCCTCTAATACTGTTACACCTCATACTTTTGTACGTTAAGTTTCGCTGTGAGTTATTCAACATAGCCTAGGAGAGCAGGACTATCTTCGAGCTCATATAAGATTAGACATGTCCATATTATGTATATAAGAATTTAAGACCATGTTTAGGATGTATCAGAAGGTTTAGAGGTTAACCGAATCGAAGAAAGAGCATTTCATGAAGATTGTCATTTGAGGGGATGTTTGCGGCCGCATACTGGCCATTTCTGGTGACCTCACTACCCAACTGAGCCACCAGTATGCGGTGGACTTGCGGTGCAGTAAGTGGGAACTTGCGACCGCAAGTGCCACTGCATTTGGAGGCGGTGGGACAGTTCCTTGATGCTTTAAAGTCGATCAAGCTTCATTTTTCATCCTTAACACTCCTTAATCAATCCCTAAGCTCCCTACAAGATCCCAAGGGGTTTCTATACTAGTCAAGTGAATTTTAGCAAGGTTTTGGTGCGAATCCACCCTCCAGAAGTTCGTAATGTCGCTAGTCACATCTTCTTCGTATGTTGATAGTTGTAGCTCATCGCTTGTTCTTGAGAAGGGTTAATCTCGTGATCAAGGTAAGGTTTCATCTCATCTATAATTTCTTGAGTTTATCTAGTCTTTAAACAACTTGTTGGATGAAGAATTTGTGGGAGGAGAACTCAACTTGTGCTAAGCCTTGTAATGAACTTATGGGTTGTTTTAGAGCTTATATTTTATGTGTGTTGATGGAATTCCCTTGTAGTCTCATAGTGGTTGTTGTGTTGTTGATGTTGTTGTTATCGTTATGCTTTATGGAAAGGGAAGGAAAGAATGTATAGAAGCATTGTATACGAGTGTATATTCGACTGATTTAGGTATATCCTTATGTTGTTGGTGATCTGAGTCCAAGGAGACATGGAAGAGGTTGTAGTAGTCTTTGTTGGTCTTGTTGATTGAATTGTGGTGGTTATGAAATAGGGGAAATACTGTCTGTTTCATTTTAGAACCGAGTTATCATTTGATATACATGATATACTAGCCACACCTAAGTTAATACATGTATAGCTTGTTATAGGGTTGGCATTCTAGTTGCGACAAGTTCGTTATTGGATCGTATTGACGACTTGAGGTATATAATGGCTATCTTTCCTCTTCTTTAGCCTGGCCACTTGGTCAGTGACCGAGACATTATTGCCTGGCCGCTCGGTCAGTGAGACATTATTGCCTGGCCACTTAGTCAATGAGATTTTATATTTGCCTGGCCTTATGGTTAGTGAGATTTTACAGTTGCCTGACCACTTGGTCAGTGAGAGTCTGAGAGATATGATATTATTGTATTGCATTGATATGAGTTAGATCAGGTAAGTTATTTCAGGGCATTCTTTGGCCTCCAGATTACTATGATTTTCAGTTCAGTTTCAATTTTAATGTATTCTATTACTTACATATTCTGTACATTATTTTGTACTGACGTTCCATTTGTTGGAGGTGCTGCATTCATGTCTACAGGTGCAGACGGACAGATAGATAGACCTCCCTAGTTGGTTGGACCAGACATTAGCTGATTAGTAAGCTTCACTTATTCGGAGTTGCCAGGTCTAGATTTGGAATCTCTCTTATGTATCTATAGGTATGATGCATAGGCCGGGGCTCTGTCCCGACCATACAGTATGTACTCTTTAGAAGCTAGTAGACGATTTTTCTGTGTGGTATGTCAGTAATGAGGCCTTATCGACCCTTTTTGTACAATTGGTTGTAGACACTGATGGCGGCCTCGTCGGTTTGCAGAGCTATGTATATATGTTTTGGGTGTGTGTACCCTTTAGATATGATAGTTATTTCTTACAGATGTTTCATAGTGTAGCCATGTCAGCCTTGGTTAGTATTGTTTGTTTGCATGTAGGCCTCTTCGGCCTAAGTTGAGGGTTACCGCTCCAGAGTTACAGTTAAAGAGTGGTTTGCTCGGGCCGAGTACAGCACCGGGTGCCGGTCATGCCTCTCCATATTTGGAGGGTGCCAAACTTGGTATCAGAGCAGGTCTTTCCTAGGGAGTCGACAAGCCGTGTCTAGTAGAGTCTTATTTATAGATGTGTTCTGCACCACATTATATAAACAAGGAGTTACAGTGCATTGAGGAGCTGGTTACCCTTCTTTTAGATCTAAATCATCATGTAGAGCTGATTCATAGGAAATTTGAGTTAAAATTACCTATTGTGTTTGCGTACAGAGATGCCGGTGACTAGAAAAACCGCGGCTAGTCGGAGAGATAATGCGGAAGCTGGTGAAGGGACTAGCAGGGCACCCCGAGCAGATGGGGCCCGATCTGAGGCCCAGGGTGAGACCTCTTTTTAGCCATCGTCGACTCCTCCACCATCTGAGGAGATTTTAAGGGAGGCAGTAGCTCCAATACCCCTTCATGCACCGACTAATCAGGAGTAAGGTGCAGCTACTGACCCAGATAGTGGCTAACCAAAGTCAACCAAGAGTACCGGCTGACGCAGGGTCTTCTGAGGGGCTCGACAGTTTGAGGGTTCGAGAGTTTCTGGCATTAGATTCCCCAGAGTATACAGGGACCATGCGGAATGAAGACTCGCAAAATTTTATTGATCAGCTTCACTGAGTTTTCAGAGTGATGCACGCTTCGGAGACAGAGGCAGTAGAGTTAACGGCTTTCAAGCTGCAAGATATAGCTATCTTGTGGTATGAAAGGGGAGCGTTCCAGTGGTTCTGACGCACCTCCAGCAGTTTGGCCTGATTTTTTAGAGGCCTTCTTAGATCACTATTTACCATTGGAGGTGCAAGAGGTTCAGTTTGATCAGTTTCTAGCTGTCCAGCAAGGTAATTCTAGTGTTCGTGAGTATTGCCTCCGATTTGATTTTTTGGCCCGAAATGCTCCATCCTTGGTTGATACGATGAGGTCCAAGATCCACATGTTTATAGCACGATTGTTACGATTACTTTTACGCAGGCGGATAAAAGTTACTAAGAGGTTGTTGGTGCTCTAAATTGGATTTTAGTATTTTAGAGTCGCCACCTAATTTATTAAGGGAAATTAGGAAAACCGGGTAAAAGATTTGTTCAAGGAAGAGAAAAATCTTTTTGTACCAAAGTTCGAGGTAAGGGTTCTGGTGATCCCCTAGGGAAGGTTTTACGCACCCTAGTATCAAAGATCCGTCGAATACGGTTGACCTATGAGCTTCAGTGTGTGATTAATTGGTTTATTTTCTAAAATGTTTAACTTTCTGCAAAAAATGTCATTTCATTCTTACCATAAACTGGAAAAAAAATGGCAAAAAGTCCCCTTTAGAAAAGGGGTTTTGGGTTTAAAATCCGCATAAGTGTTCAACTCACTTTATTGCCGGACTAGGACGCACCCAGGATTTCTCCCGAGTAGAGTCACTACTATTCTAGTTCTAATAAATGGGTTTAGTACTTATGGGTTTTGTTATAATATAGGAAAATATGGAGTATATCTCCGTTTTATACGTATATATATATATATATATATAAGAAAAACGAGAATTTTATTAAGTCCAATTTAATCCCATTTTGAAGCTCATATAGGTCTACTCATATTCCACACCAAATCAATCTTATCCTTAAGTCCAATCCAAGTAGGTTTCCTCTTTCTTTCAATCCATAGTATTTTGGACTTCTCGGCCCAAACAACGTAAAAAAAAAATTTTAAGTCCAATTTTCCAAGAGCCCATTTATGTTGCCAAATGGTCACAGGTTTCCAAAATTCAAGAATTTGTTCCAAGTTCTTCAAGTGTTTTTACCAAAATAGTTCCGCCCCAAAAAAATAATCCTTGAATTGCATCTTTATTACTTTACCACAAATTCATTTTGGTCTTAAGAAAAACAATTTTCGAGTCTGGCAGTAGGCTTGAGGCCTAAAACAATTTATTTGATTTTTGACCAAAGGGCGAAGGGCCCAAAATTTGATTATTATTCAATCTTTTTGAAATCTCTAAACTAACGCGAACCAGCCCCTTTTTAAAAAAAACATCATCGGTTAAGATCAATTGTCAATTTTTATGCAAAATTATATCAACAGAGTTTAGAAAAATATTTAGGCGACTTCATAACATACTATGTGTTTCCTAAGTTCTACACATACATAGGGATTTCGATATTTCGCATAATTGTTTACATATAGGGTATATAAACTGAATTTAAGAAAAAGAAAAAAAAAAGAGAAAATTAAGTTGGTGGGACTACCAAACCCACCAGCCTCCATTTTCACCCATGGATGGGCCTTCGTCATAGTTGCTTCCCTTTCAATTATCGGACTCAATCAAAGGGAAGTGGTTTGGCCTCAAGCCCAACAGGTTTGAAATGCAGAAAGGTGGCCCAAATGGCCCGAAAATCATTTGCCTTTTGTGAGTGCGGCCGCTTGTCGAGACTCGAAAAATAGAAGAAATGGGACCGGCCCAAAATTTGAATGCATACCTACATATATATACTTGTGTATATTCATATATATGTGTATACAGGGGAAGACATGCAATTTAATAAATGGCCACAAATTGGGGTGTTCATTAATTAGACATTTCGATTGTGGCCAAAAATAAAATTAATTAACCCTTTAATCAAATTAAAGACACGGCTATTTGTATAAAGGGAATCAGTTTTCAAACGTAGCATTAATTGAATTAAACTATGAAATTAGCTTATTTCAATTATGGCCCCTCATTGACTAATACAATTGATTATTTCAATTGTATCCATAATTACTCATAATAAACCAATTGCAAAGACAATATTTAAATCTTATAAATGCATAAATTAAAGTTTGAGGGGTAAAAATGATTATTTATTTTAATTAATCAATTTCCTTGAATTAAATGGAGTAAAATACTTGCTGATTTGGGCAATTAATTAAACAAGATAATTGTTATAAATTGAATTTAATTTTATCAAATACTATAGTTGTTGCAATAATATGTAAATTAATTTCCAAATGATTTATAATATTATATAAATTATTTTACCAAATAGAATGGTAAAATATTATTTAAATAATTTTGTAAAAGCATTTTGACTTCTAAAAATACACGTTTCGCTCTGTTTAATCTCCAAGGACTTTGGATAATTAAAATAAATTATGGGAGGTCAAAAATTAGGTGTCAACGGGGATTACACCCGGATTATGTCGAGGCTTGTACTACGACTGCATTGAATGATAATATAGATATTGCTCGGATTCAGGCATTTGCACTGAATTGTAAGAATCGTAGACATCAGCAGCGGGTTGCTGAGAGGATCGAAAGGGAGCATCATAAGAGGGCGAGGTCCGTTGGTCATCAGAGTCATGCTCAGGGGAGTTTCAAACCTAAGTTCCAGGGGTACAGATCTGATCGTTATATTCCATTTAGACCAGGTAAGAGCTCCCATGCATCAGGGTTCAGCATCGCATCTACACCTTGGCAGGTCGTTAGAACTTGAAGTCCTCACCAGAGGTTGTGATAGGTACATTGATAGTCTGTTCATATAATGTTTATGCATTAATAGATCCGGGGTCCAATTTGTCGTATGTTACTCAATTTGTTACGGGGAAGTTAAGTACAGTACCAAAATAATTGAAGGAGCCATTTTCTGTATCTACACCAGCTAGTGAGCCTGTTATTGCTAGGAAGATTTATAGAGGTTGTGCAGTAGTGGTTTGCAATCATCAGACCCTAGCAGATCTTATAGAGTTAGAGATGGTTGATTTCGACGTTATTATGGGTATGGATTGGTTAGCGTCTGTTTATGCTAACGTTAGGTGCTGGACAAAGGTTGTCACATTTTACTTTCCAGGGGAACCAGTTCTGTAGTGGAAGGGCAACACAGCTTCGCCAAGAGGTAGGTTTATTTCCTATCTCCAGGCGAGAAATATGATTACAAAGGGGTGTATCTATGTTATCATTAGAGTCCAAAATGTAGAGGCAGAACCGTTAACTCTTCAGTCTATCTCAGTGGTTAATGAATTCCCAGATGAGCTTCTAGGCATTCCATTAGAGCGGGAGATTGATTTTGTTATAGATGTGTTACCGGATACTCAGCCGATATCTATTCCTCCTTATAGGATAGCTCCCACTTAGTTGAAGGAATTGAAGGAGCAGTTGAAGGATTTGCTAGAGAAAGGCTTTATTAGGCCTAGTACTTTACCATGAGGAGCACCAGTATTGTTCATAAGAAAGAAAGACGGCTCACTACGGATGTGTATTGATTATAGGCAGCTGTATAAGGTGATGATAAAGAACAAGTACACACTCCCGAGTCAATGACTTATTTGACTAGTTGCAGGTTGCCAGATGTTTCTGGATGATTGATTTGAGATCGGATTATCATCATGTTAGGGTCAGGGGGAAGGATATTTGGAAGACAACCTTCGAACCAGATACGGTCATTTTGAGTTCCTCGTAATGTCTTTCGGGTTAACTAATGCGCCAGCAGTATTTATGGATTTGATAAACAGCATATTCAAACCCTTCTTAGATATATTCGTGGTTGTACATATTGATGAAATTCTGGTCTATTCTCGATCAGAGGCTGTGCATGCGGATCATTTGCGTGCAGTATTCAGGGTTCTTCAGGATCGGAAGCTATATGCGAAGTTTTCTAAATGTGAGTTTTGGCTAAAGTACGTGGCATTATTGGGGCATATTGTATCAGACGAGATCATTAGGGTTGATACTCAGAAGAGACGTCGTGAAGACTTGGCCTAGACCCACGACACCGATATAGGTTTATAGTTTTCTAGGATTGGCAGGGTATTACAGGAGGTTGGTAGAGGGCTTTTCTTCTCTTTCAGCACCACTAACAAAGCTGACTCAAAAAGCACCTAAGTTCCAGTGGACAGATGCCCGTGAGCGAAGTTTTCAGGAGTTAAAGGACAGATTGACTTTGGAACCAGTTCCAACACTTCCAGGGGGATCAGAGGGATATGTTATCTATTATGATGCTTCGAGCATTGGGTTGGGATGTGTTTTGATGCAGCACGGTAAAGTAATTGCCTATGCTTCAAGGCAGCTGAGGAAGCACGAGAGGAATTATCTGACCCACGACTTAGAGTTGGCAGTAGTGGTTCATGCAATTAAGATTTGGAGGCATTATCTATATGGCTTTCATGTTGACATCTACATAGATCAGAAGAGTCTCCAGTATATCTTTAAGTAGAAGGAGTTGAATTTGTGGCAGAGACGGTGGTTAGATTTGTTGAAAGATTATGATGCCCTTAGCTGCAAATCGATGGGTAGTTTATCGTACTTATGAGTCGAGAAAAGAGGATTAGCTCATGAGTTTCACCAGTTAGCTAGTTAGGGAGTTTGATTATTGGACTCAGGCAGTAAGGGAGTTACTGTTCAGGATACAACGACATCATCCTTAGTATCCGAAGTGAAAGAGCACCAGTACCAGGACCCTGCATTGATTCAGTATAGAGATACAACCCTATAGAAAAAAAAAGTCACCATTTGAGGTCATCGGAGAGGAATCATGATATATCGAGGCAGATTATATGTTTCAGATATTGCAGGGTTACGTCAACAGATCATGCCGGAGGCTCACTATTCCCGCTATTCTATTCATCCCGATCGACAAAAATGTATCATGATATTAAAGGGGTTTACTGGTGGAATGACATGAAGAAAGATATAGCCGATTTTGTGACCCAATGCTCCAATTATCAGCAAGTGAAGGTTGAACACCAGAAGCCTGGTGGACGAAATGATCTTGTTTTGTTCCTCGGTTGAAAAGAGATGTCACCGAGATCGGATCTCTCACGGAAATTCTTAGGCCCCAAACCAAAAAGAAAGGGCGATAGCAGAACACCGTTGGTGTTCTCAGTCTTAGTGCGACCTTGTAGTTGTTCGAAATTGTAACAAAGGAGAAGGCCAGTCCGTACCCTCGGATCTTGTTTTGTCTTTACTGACGCCAAGCTACCTCGCCTTTTGTACTAGGCTATGAGAGGCTCAACATCGGGTCCAATCTAAAGCAAGCCTGTGCAAGCGCCGCAAAGGATGCTTATTTGCCTATTTTTTCACGGCTAAGAACCATTCCGATTGATGAACAAGAAGGAAAATGCACGAGAACTAATTCAAGAAAACAGAAAGGAACAAAAAAACTTAGCTTACCAGGATATAGAGATTCTGACATGAAAATGGGAAGCGATCAATATGGATTTCATTACGGGTTTACACCGATCTCAGTGTAAGTTTGATTCTATATAGGTGATCGTTGATAGGCTTACGAAGTTGACACATTTTTGCCAGTCAAAACTACTTATGCAGCTGAGGATTATGCAAGGTTATACATTAAGGAGATAGTCAAACTCAATGGTATCCCAGTGTCTATTATTTCAGATAGGGGCACTCAGTTGATAGCTAACTTCTGTAGATCTTTTTAGAAGGGTTTGGGGATGCAAGTGAATCTCAGTACAACATTCCATCCACAGACAGACGGGTAGGCCGAGCGCACTATTAAGACACTCAAGGATATATTACGAGCATATGTGTTGGACTTCAGAGGTATATGGGATGATCATATGTGTCACGCCCTAAATTTGGGGTGGCGTGACCGGCACTCGGTGCCAAACTAGACCCCGAGCGAACCACTCTAAATCTAAAACTCCGCTAAGGCCTACCTGCACACCGACAATATCAACCAGTCGGTGAGGCCGTAATCTGGATATATATATAAACAAACGTTGTCTATCTCATCTGAACTGGGCACACACACACCTAAAATATACATACACAACTGAGCAAGCGGACGAGGCTGTTATGTAAGCTGAACAACAAAACTGAGAGCCAACATGGCTACATAATATCCCAACTACATACAACTGTCTACAGACCTCTAGGGAACACGAGCTGCAGAAAGGACATGATAAGGCCCCGTCACACCCATATATACATGTCAAAATAGCATACCACCAAAGGGACTGCAGCTCCGGATCAAGTGGAGTGCACTGACTACGGCTGAGTGGAAGGCCTACTGAGCTGAATCGTCTGTCCGACTACCTAAAACTACGGGCATGAATGCAGTGCTCCCAGATAAAGGGACGTCAGTACGAATAATGTACTGAATATGTAAGGCAAGAGAACAACTGAAATGAAATAACAAACTATACTCTAGATATTTCATGAAAGCATCTGGAGGTGCTCTACCTGGGTTGCCTCTCATCTGAGGCATGATAACATCACTCTATAGATATAGCTTCGTGACTCGAAGGTCAAGCATAGATAACATAACTCCATAAATAAAACTTTGTGACTCATTGGACAGGTATAATTAACTCCATGACCCGTAGGTCAGGTATAAGCAACTCTGTGACCCGTAGGTCAGGTATAATCAACTCCATGACCCGTAAGTCAGGTATAATCAACTCCGTGACCCGTAGGTCAGGTATGCCCAACTCCGTGACCCGTCGGTCAAGCAATAACTCCATGAGCCGTAGGCCAGGCAACAACTCCATCACCCGTAGGCCAGGCGTATACATATAATAATAACTCGAAGGCAACATAATAGCCTATAAACAACATATGCACTAATTATACCTCCTGACATTCAATCATCTTAT
This sequence comes from Lycium barbarum, assembly GCF_019175385.1. NCBI lineage: Eukaryota > Viridiplantae > Streptophyta > Magnoliopsida > Solanales > Solanaceae > Lycium > Lycium barbarum. The sequence goes on along the minus strand of NC_083340.1, from coordinate 121,025,442 downwards.
ATAACTCAACTATTCTTATACTAGCTTTTAACTAGAGAGGAGTACTACACTAGGGTTATAGTAACCCAAGAATAATCTTCGTGAATAGCACAGCACATCTTTGTGCGAATAGTCAAAGAGGTCTCAATAGTAGGAATCTTAAGAAATGGAATCATCATCATTATTACCATCACAGAAACATCTATCTTTAGCATCACAAGAACTTTGAGAATCATGAACTTCGATATTTTTGGAAATAAGGATATTATAGAATCCATGTAAGCGTTCATAGGAAAAAGAACCATGCCTTTAGAAAGAAAGGAAGTAGCTTTAACATCCCTGAAAGCTTACTTCTCGACTTTTCCAACTTACTTTCTGTCTTGCAATATACATAAGAACATTCATACTATTGTTAGGCTCATTATCATATGCTTGTCTTAAGCCTTCAAATTAAATCCTCTTAAAATTTGCCAAAATTCGGGCAGCATCTCCCCTGTTTATATCGCTAGCCCGAAATCACAATACCAACAAAACAACAACTACAACAGCACCAACATCAACAACATCATTATCAATACCAAAATATTCCATAAAACATCCCACGCGATGTTTGTCCAATTTCTCAACCAACAACTTTATTATACAACCATTTAATCACTCTATCTTCGTAAATAAACCAAAAGTAATATTAATAAGGAGAGATTCATACCTTATTTTTGTTGAAATAGCGATATCTTCAATATCCACCTTGAATCCACCGTAAAACCATACTAGAATCACATCTATACGTTATTCGAGCTTCGATTAATACTCCGCCACTTGAAAATCACTCAAATCCTCAACTTTTTATGACATAATTGCCCTTTATGTTGCTGAGCTTTAAAATCTGATCTTGGGTGAAAAATATGGGGGTTTTCCCTTTTTATAAGGTTCAAAAGTCGAGTCAGGTCACTGTAGCAGTTACTGTAGCACGCGTTTCTGCTCTATCAGCCGAACTTGTATGTGCATAATTCTCTACTCCGATGTCCTATCGATGAGCGGTTTGTTGCGTTGGAACCTAGAGTCAACGAAATTCATATTAGGATTTTATTTCACTTCAAAACACTTCATATGCTAAGAGATAATCTTTCCTCAAGTTGGACCAAAATTTTCACACGAAACTTTACCCATCCTTTCTCCAAAGTCGTACCACTCCATGTCTTTCGCTCATTTCCTTATAACACCTTCGGGTATACCTTATATACATCCTTCACTCGTTAAATATACTTAATAATGATTTCTCCTTATATTCCAAAGTATTTTTAATTAACCATAACTCAACGTACTTATGTTTCAAATTTGATAAGTGCTTCTTCGAAGATACGGGGTGTAACATCCTTCCCCTTTAAAAACATTCGTTCTCGAATGTTGTAGGAGAGCTCGTTCTGACGTTGATGTCAATATTCTCACCGGCATTTGCTGGTATTTACTTTACTTACTTGCAGTCATATTCACTCATTAGGAACTGAACTCATTCGCAACTTATGATCCTCTTCGCGGTGCCTTGGAGGCTATACACCTTAAGTTAATAAGTCGTAACCCTAATTTTTAGACTTATGATGCTATATCGATTTGTTGGAGCGACAATCCTCTCTTGCTGCAATGTTACTCTATCTCTTGTCTGCATACCATTCAGCTGTGTCGGCTCTGACTGATTCTGCTCCACTAGTTAATATTCCTTACCCATTTTGGGTTTTCTTACACTGAATCTGTGGCATTTCCAGTCTTACTACAGTAGTACTCCATAATTCCTTATACTGGAGCGCCTCAATTTCTGACGATTAATCTTCCTTGGATTCCTTGGTTCCTTTGTATGAGTAATAACATGGTTTCTTCTTAACATATACAGTTGTCCCTTGTGCAATTACTAGCTCATCGTCCCCACGTATATGTAGGCTCTATATGTATGGTTTCATAATTCCTTTGGTGTTTCTTGACTACTATTGATTTGCTATCAATGGGTGTATTCCCGGGTTCACCAAATCCTTGCCCAATCAATTCTTAGATATTATTCTCCTCTTTTTGTGGCTAAAATTTATGTTCGTACTTACGGTTATCTCTTTTTCGTGTCACTCTTCTGCCGACTAGCTCCTCATACTATCATCCTCGTTGTCTATTCGACTTCTGTCGTTTACATCCTGATATACTAGTTTATCCAATACTTATCATATACTTTTATCCAATTTTGGTCTTATCTTCCCTTTTATCCCAATATAACAGAAATTCTTGTTTCTTTTGATCTCCACGTATCCTTCTTACGCTTCACAGACGTTTTGTGCCCTCCTCTTCTTGGGATTTAACTTATTCTTCCCCCCTTAAGGATAACCTCAGAAACTGGTAATGTAGTATCCTTCGCTTTCCTGTAGCAACTGAATCGATCCTTGCGGTATTTTTTCTTCCAGTTAATGTCACGCCGAAATTTCCTTTCATCCATATACTTTACTTGATCCTCTCTTGTTCTTGATAAGGCTTCTTATGATCGGTCTAGCTATCGGTAATTACTATGCCTATTCCAAGAGTATCTCAAATCTCTTCTTCAAGGACCCTTTTCTTTCAATTTATTCTTAAGGTTGCTAATCCCTTAATCCGGATGATAAATTAAGGATAATTTTGAAATTTGCCGAAATGTGAACCAGGCTCCTTATCACGCAGCGAATTCAAATCATTTCACTCTTTCCTTTGTCTGCAGTTTTCAATCACAGACATTTCCTTTCTAGAAAAACCATTATTTTGCTTGATCTATGAGAGTTCATTGTCGCCAGCTTTGTTCCAATCAGACGCGTCATTTCTCTATTACCTCCTTTGAGGTTCTTCATTGACTCTTAGCCTTTGCTTAATTTTTACCTGATAAGTCTTCCCCAGAGTCTGGCATACCCTATTTGTTGTTTGAGTTTATCAATCGCATAGATATCTGAAGTTCTTAGATACTCATTTTCTATGTTTACCTTTGCGATTTAAGGCCTTTGTTTGTTCCCTCTCTTACACTGACCTTATCCTTTAGCCAACCAAATCTTGTTTCTTCTTTCAATACCATCGTAAGTCAATGTACTATCACATCTATTTCCCGCGACCCGCTCTTTCATTTGCCCAGCTCATATTGTTCTGTAGTTCTTCTTTACTAAGTGGTTGTACCATATTCAAGGGTCATAGTTCTTCTGATATCTTGTCGATCCTTGTCCGATTCATAGATACTTATAAAATATATCATTTTCTTCCTCCTTTCATCCCTTTCTTATCTTTCCTTTTGATGCCATAACTTGTTCATATTCATACACACCCCTCGTATATTCGTCCTATTTCCTTTATAATCAAATCTCTGTACTCTCTATCAAAACTCTTCTCCCATGCTATTTATGTTTTACCTCTTGGCCAAACTTCTTATCTTATAAATCTTCCATAAAATCTGATTATGCTTTCTCAGGTTACATCGATACCCGTCGTGTTATTATACTTCAATCCTATTTATCGAGATCTATTTTCGGGATCTTCGCATTCGCCCTTTACCACGTGTTTCCATACTCTACCCCTCCTTCTTATTTACTTTAAAAAAAATTGTCCGACCCTTCGCCTCTACCGCCGCCTTAACCCTTTCCTCGGAAACTTTACTTGACCCTTACTAGCAACATACTTCCCTGGCTTACACTTCTCTTCTTCTCATGACATCACAATCTTCTTACTCTTATGTACACATATTTTCCTTCTCCTTGATATTGTTTCATCATAACCATCCAACTTCAACATTCGGAGAAACAATATCAATCTGCCCTGTAGCACTTGCTACCTTAACTTCAATACCCAGCTCAATCAATACCTTTAGCATATCGCAAGACCAATCATAAGGGCATGCATGACTTTTAATGTGGCCACACATGAATTATCGTTTACATTGCTTCTCAAAACCTTACTTACAAAATACTCCCTTTGCTTTTTAACTCTGTCCTGAGTCTGTGACTTATTACATTTCCTCTCTTTTTGACCAACTATCTAGACTCCTACCTTACAATCATTTTGAAATTCTAATTGTAAGGCTCATATGCCCCAAATTTCCCTCGGTTATTCTGATTTCTCATATCTTTCGCACGTCTAAATTTGTAGGACTTCTTAGCTTATTTTTCTAAGTCCTGATTATGAGTTTCTGGCAATATAGCCTTAATGAATAATCTCCACTCAAACGCCTAGTCTACTTTTCATATGCCAACATCGCTCTTATTTTTCTGTCGTCAAGTGACCTTCACAACATCCGTCTGAAAAAGCAAGGTGAAACCTTCTTATATGGATCAACTATACACGCACGACCTATGCCTAAAATTGGTATGATCTTCATTTTTCTAATTGGCTAGCAACATCGCATGTTAGGAATTATATGAGCAACCCAGAAAGCAATCATAATTGTAATCTAACTTACATAACCATTTATCATGCCTGGATCCGAGGTCGTCGTTAATATCAGAAGTAACTTGGTCATAACGATTCTCAGAATAGTATCAACTATCGAATACTCAGAATCCCCTTGAAGTTAAATAACTGGTGACTTCTGAATCCCAAAGCAAACTTGCATCATATAGGGAAGTTCAATAAAATGAGTCCATGTGTCTATCATCAACCCGTCCTGATCCTATATATATATATATATATATATACTTCTAAAATAAAACCTTCCCCTACTCATTAACTTCCTTTTTCCATATCAATATCTCTTTGTTATCTCTTACTTGTCAATCCATGAATCATAATAATGTATTTGAGTTCTTACTGTCAACTTTCCTTATATGTTCAATAAGTCTCATTCTTCTAAAATCTCGAATGCAACTCATTTCGGTTTCTCTAGCTACTAATCACTTTTCCTCCTGGGTTCATCCCTAAAATCAAATTAGAATCATTCTAAAATTCCTCTTTAAAAGCGTCTCATAATTGTTTATTCACTCATAGCTTACCAAACGTCTGGTTATGACTTTTCCCTTTACTCTTTCTCTATGGCATAGACATTCAAACAATTCAATTTGTAAAATTTTTGGCAGAGTTTCATCTATAATTCTTACTACCTCAACCCTGCACACAACCCCGAAAACACATCCAATGCCTCTCAGGGCAATCACAAATATATGTGGCATCCCACTCATGTACTAGTCGTCCATATACATCAATATCAATAAAGTAGGGAACATACCTTTCGGGTCAACAAACTTCAATTCTCATCAATTTCCCCAAGCTGTATAATCAACCGCTCATCCACAACCCAAAATATTTAGGGTTAGAATCAGGGACTTCATATCCTATGGCTTAGCTCTGCAGCACGATCTAAGATAAGAAATAAGAGTAACCACCCTAAATGGCCTGTAGCTTCCCGTTTATAAATGTGGCGCGCTTCACACACATAAACAAGACTCTACTGGACACGGTCTGTAGACAACCCTAGGACAGAACTGCTCTGATACCAAGTTTGTCACGCCCTAAATTTGAAGCGGCGTGACCGAAACTCGGAGCCAAACTAGGCCCCGAGCGAACCACTCTAAATCTGAAACTCTGCTAAGGCCTACCTGCACACCGACAATATCAACTAGCCGACGAGGCCGTAATCTGGATATATATAAACAAATGTTGTCTATCTCATCTGAACTGGGCACATACACACCTAAAATATATATACACAACTGAGCAAGCGGACGAGGCTGCTATGTAAACTGAACAACAAAACTGAGAGCCAACATGGCTACATAATATCCCAACTACATACAACTGTCTACAGACCTCTAGGGAACACGAGTTGCAGAAAGGACAGGACAAGGCCCCGTTACACCCATATATACATGTCAAAATAGCATACCACTAAAGAGACTGCAGCTCCGGACCAAGTGCACTGACTACGGCTGAGTGGAAGGCCTGCTGAGCTGAATCGTCTGTCCGACTACCTGGCCCTGCGGGCATGAACGCAGTGCCCCTAGACAAAGGGATGTCAGTACGAATAATGTGCTGAATATGTAAGGCAAGATAACAACTGAAATGAAATAACAAACTATACTCTGGATATTTCATGAAAGCATCTAGAGGTACTCTACCTGGGTTGCCTCTCATCTGAGGCAAGATAACATCACTCTATAGATATAGCTTCGTGACTCGAAGGTCAGGCATAGATAACATAACTCCATAAATAAAACGTCGTGACTCATAGGCCAGGTATAATTAACTCTGTGACCCGTAGGTCAGGTATAAGCAACTCTGTGACCCGTAGGTCATGTATAATCAACTCCATGACCCGTAGGTCAGGTATAATCAACTTCATGACCCAAAGGTCAGGTATGCGCAACTCCGTGATCCGTCGCTCAGGCAATAACTCCATGACCCCTAGGCCAGGGAACAACTCAATGACCCGTAGGCCAGGCGTATACATATAATAATAACTCGAAGGCAACATAACAGCCTATAAACAACATATACACTAATTATACCTCCTGACATTCAATCATCTTATATAACTCAACTATTCTTATACTAGCTTTTAACTAGAGAGGAGTACTACACTAGGGTTATGGTAACCCAAGAATAGTCTTCGTGAATAGCACATCTTTGTGCGAATAGTCAAAGAGGTCTCAATAGTAGGAATCTTAAGAAATGGAATCATCATCATTATTACCATCACAGAAACATCTATCTTTAGCATCACAAGAACTTTGAGAATCATGAACTTCGAGCTTTTTGGAAATATGGATATTATGGAATCCATGTAAGCGTTCATAGGAAAAAGAATCATGCCTTTAGAAAGAAAGGAAGTAGCCTTAACATACCTGAAAGCTTACTTCTTGACTTTTCCAACTTACTTTCTGTCTTGCAATCTACATAAGATCATTCATACTATTGTTAGGCTCATTATCATATGCTTGTCTTAAGCCTTCAAATTAAATCCTCTTAAAATTTGCCAAAATTCGGGCAGCATCTCCCTTGTTTATATCCCTAGCCCGAAATCACAATACCAACAAAACAACAACTACAACAGCACCAACATCAACAACATCATTATCAATACCAAAATATTCCATAAAACATCCCACACGATGTTTATCCAATTTCTCAACCAACAACTTTATTATACAACCATTTAATCACTCTATCTTCGTAAATAAACCAAAAGTAATATTAATAAGGAGAGATTCATACCTTATTTTTGTTGAAACAGCGATATCTTCAATATCCACCTTGAATCCACCGCAAAACCATACTAGAATCACATCTATGCGTTATTCGAGCTTCAATTAATTCTCCGCAGCTTGAAAATCACTCAAACCCTCAACTTTACATAATTGCCCTTTATGTTGCTGAGCTTTAAAATCTGATCTTGGGTGAAAATTATGGGGTTTTTCCCCTTTTATAAGGTTCAAAAGTCGGGTCAGGTCACTGTAGCAAGTCGTACTGTAGCAGTTACTGTAGCGCGCGTTTCTACTCTATCAGTCGAACTTGTAACCTTCATAATTCTCTACTCCGATGTCCTATCGATGAGAGGTTTATTGCGTTGTAAAATAGAGTCGACGAACTTCATATTAGGCTTTTATTTCACTTCAAAACACTTCATATGCTAAGAGATATTATTCCCTCAAGTTGGACCAAAATTTTCACACGAAACTTTACCCATCCTTTCTCCAAAGTCGTACCACTCCATTTCTTCCGCTCATTTCCTTATAAACCCTTCCGGTATACCTTATATATATCCGTCACTAATTAAATATACTTAATAATGCTTGCTCCTTACATTCCAAAGTGGTTTTACTTAACCATTACTCAACGTACTTATGTTTCAAATTTGATAAGTGCTTCTTCGAAGATACGGGGTGTAACAATATGTCACTTATCGAGTTTGCATATAATAACAATTATCATTCTAGCATTCAAATGGGCCCATATTAGGCCCTATATGGGCAGAAGTGCAGACCTCCTATCGCATGGTTCGAGGATGGAGCACCGAACTTATTGGGACCTGACTTGCTCCAGCAGGTGGCAGAGAAAGTCAAGCTCATTCAAGAAAGATTATTGGAAGCTCAGAGTCGCCAGAAGTCATATGCAAATAATCGGTGGCGAGATTTAGAATTTCAGATAGATGACTGGTTATTCTTAAAGTTGTCACCGATGAAGGGCATCATGAGGTTTGGTAAGAAAGGAAAGCTTAGCCTTAGATACATCGAGCCTTATAAGATTGCTCGTAGAGTAGGCCAGGTAGCCTACGAGTTAGAACTACCTTCAGACTTGGAGTCAGTGCATCCGGTCTTCAATGTATCCATACTTCGCAAGTATATTGGAGATCATTCCCGAGTCGTACCAGTTGATGACGTCTAGGTCACAGAACAATTATCATATGAGGAGGTTCCTAGTTATTCTAGACTGTGAGGTTCGTAGATTGAGAACCAAGCATATAGCTTCGGTAAAAGTACTTTGGAGGAAAAAGAACATTGACGAGATGACTTGGAAGGCTGAGGAAGATATGAAATTCAGATACCCCCACCTGTTTCCAATCTCAAATGAGATTCTGTCCAAGACACTGTCACATTCAGGTGAGTACTATGTTGCGAGCTACTTTTGTCAGTCGTGTGAGGCCATTACTACTATTGATTGTTGTATCCCTGTGTGACATTGTGTTGTGTTGTTGGCTTTGTCATAGGTTGGTAGTGATACAGTTACAGGGGAGACTCTGTTGAAATTTCTATAGACCTCTGAGAGTTTAACATTCGAGGATAAATGTTTCTGAGGGGGGAAGCATGTTACACCTCGTACTTTTGTACGTTAAGTTTCGCCGTGAGTTATTCGACATAGACTTGGAGAGCGGGACTATCTTCAAGGTCATCTAATATTAGACATTTCTATCTTAAGTATATAAGAGTTTAAGACCGTGTTTAGGATGTATCAGAAGGTTTAAAAGTTGAATGAATCAAAGAAAGCGTGTTTCGTGAAGATTGTCATTTGAGGGGCAGTTTACGGCCGCATACTGGGTATGCGCCACCACATATGGGCCGCATACTGGTTGTTTTTAGTGACATCACTACCCACCTGAGCCACCAGTATGTGGTGGACTTGCGGTGCAACAAGTGGGAACTTGCGACCGCAAATGCCACCGTATTTGGAGGCGGTAGGGTGGTTCCTTGATGTTTTAAAGTCAGCCAAGCTTCAATTTTCATCCTTAACACTCCCTAATCAATCCCTAAGCTCCCAAGAGGTTTCTCTACTAGTCAAGTGAAGTTTAGCAAGGTTTTGGTGCGAATCCACCCTCGAGAAGTTCGTAGTATCGCTAGTCACATCTTCTTCGTGTGTTGATAGTTGTAGCTCGTCGCTTGTTCTTGAGGAGGGTTAATCTCACGATCAAGGTAATGTTTCATCTCATCTATGTGTTCTTGAGTTTATCTAGTCTTTAAACAACTTGTTGGATGAAGAATTTGTGGGAGGAAAACTCAACTTGTGCTAAGCCTTGTAATGAACTTGTAGGTTGTTTTAGAGCTTATATTTGATGTGTTGTTGATGGAATTCCTTCTAGTCTCATAGTTATTGTTGTGTTGTTATTGTTATACTTCATGGAAATGAAAGGAAATAATGTATAAAAGCATTGTATACGAGTGTATATTGGGCTGATTTGTGTATATCCTTGTGTTGTTGGTGATTTGAGTCTAATGAGACATGTAAGAGGTTGTCGTAGTATTTGTTGGTCTTGCTGATTGAATTCTGGTGGTTATGAAATAGGGGAAATGTTGTCTGTTTCATTTTAGAACAGAGTTATCATTCGATATACATGATATACTAGTGATGCCTAAGTTAATACATGTGTACCTTGTTATAGGGTTGGCATTATAGTTGAGACAAGTTCGTTGTTGGATCATATTGATAACTTGCGGTATGTAATGGCTATCTTTCCTCTTCTTGACATGATTCCACATCTAGTAAGAGCTTACGAAGCATATAACGAGAACCTTATCGACTAGATTATGTATTAACGATCTATAGACTCATGAGTGGTTGTGTGGTACCTCCTGAGGGATTCTTATCCGCTCCTTATCCCTTTGATGTCAATAGAGATAGAGAGACATGGTGATGTTTATATATATATATATATATATATATATATATATATATATATATATATATATATATATATATATATATATACATATATTTTCTTTAGCCTGGCCACTTGGTCAGTGAAACATTATTGTCTGGCCGCTCGTTCAGTGAGACATCATTGCTTGGCCATTTGGTCAGTGAGATTTTATATATGCCTAGCCTTACAGTCAGTAATATTTTACGGCCACTTAGTCAGTGAGAGATATGATATTATTGTATTGCATTGATATGAGTTAGATCCGGTGAGTTTTTTCAGGGAATTCTTTGGCCTCCAGATTACTATGCTTTTCAGTTCAGTTTCAGTTTTCAGTTATTCTATTGCCTTACATACTCAGTACATTATTTCGTACTGATATCCCTTTTTCCGAAGGCGCTGCATTCATGCCTACAGGTGCTGATAGATAGACAGATAGACCTCCCTAGTAGGCCGGACCAAACATCAGCTGATTGGTAAGTGTCACGACCCAACCCCGTAGGCCGTGACTCGTGCCCGAATTGGACACTCGTATTATCTGTTAACTATAGTCATTTACAATTAGCATGTCATGATCTCATTTGTATATAAAAAGATAGGGAGTTATTTTAAATTCGTCAAGTTTTGTATGTCTTAGTCACCTGTCTCCCGAGGAGTTGCACTTTTCAAACAACAACATATATATATATATATATATATAATCCTAAGCAAGCCGACAAGGCTGGCACGATATACAAAATACCAAACATACACACATATGCAAGCCGACAAGGCTGCCATTACGAATGGGTACGCCCCAAACTTAAGTCAAAAACATAAAACGCATCAACAACTGTAAACAGACCCACACAGATGTCCACAGACCTCTAAGAGTAATGACCGTATCATATGGCGAGACAGGGCCCCGCCGTACCCAAACAAACACATATGAATACAACATAAGGGAGTTATACCACAAGCTAGGCTCCGGAACAAGGGAGCAGTCCAAAATAGCTGAATAGGTATCCTAAGCTGGCGGATCTCCGAAACGAGCGTCTGTACCTGCGGGCATGAACGCAGCCCCCCGAAGAAAGGGGGTCAGTACGGAATATGTACTGAGCATGTAAAGCTTGAAACATAGTAATAGACATATGTTGAGACAAGGTGTGTAGGACTCAATGCAACAACCAGAATTTCATAAAACTTGCCTTTGAACATATTTCATCTGTGTCATTCTCATATCAGTGTCATTATAGCGTTTCGTAATCAAAGCTGCATAATTATTCTGTATATAACATATATAACGTGTCCCGGCCCTTTAATCAGGGGCTCGGTATTTATAATCATAGCATCATAAAACATAAACATGTACGTGTCCCGGCCCTTTAATGAGGGACTCGGTAATAAGGAATATATATATGCCCTCCTGGCCACCATCTCCATATCATCATATCATCATGTCATCATGTCATCATTTCATCATATCATCATCATATATATATAACGTGTCCCGGCCCTCTAGTGAGGGACTCGGTGAATAATATAATAAACATGCGCACGAAAACGTGTCCTGGCCCGGGACTCAGTGAAGGATATAGTGATAAGCACGAGCAGAATAATAAGCAACCACATATAAGCCATTCATCTTTTGAGACTCAATAGATAAGCAACTAACCAGCTCTAAAGTATTGGGATAATAATCGTATTCAATTCTTTTCAACTCTCATTACAAGCCATAGCAAGGAACGTTTCAGCTTTCATGTACATGTATCAATTTCCATGATGTAGTTTTTGGAAGTCAAGTATGCTTCTATTCATGCCAATCTTTTAAGAGTAGGAACTTCTATACATCATTCATTAGTCAATCATATGGTAGGCTCGTGACAATAGCATTAAGGAAATATAGAATCATAAGTCATGCATGGAACTAGAGAATAGAATTTACCCCAAGGTTCATATCATTTCATACTTACGTCTAGGACATGCCAAAGAAAGAAGGAATAGGCTTTACATACCTTTTGCGTTTAGTTGTATTCTAACTTGTACTTTCTGCCCAAAAACACACATCCTATATCAAGATGTGAAGAACTACAATTAGTCTACAAGGGCATTCAATACGTCTTGTGACATTCACACTTCCTTTCTAACAATTAAACGACGTTTCGTTCGCATTCGAACCAACTAGCGTTACAAGCTACCATTGCTAATCGTTCTTTCATATATTGATAAAACTTGTTTAAGCATGACTTAGGGAACTTGGGCAGTCCATACACCATCCAGAACAGTTTCATACACACGGCTAATCAACACACATCGCATTTCCATTCTTACTTAGCAAATTTCCAGTTTTAACTTGCAACAACACAACACTTTTAATGACTTTACTTTCATGAATCTTGGAACTGTTTTAGCATCATTTTCATTCTTACAACAGCCCACAATAATTTCAGTTTTAACTTGAATCATGGCATTTTACATTCGCTAAACGTTTGCAACAAGAATCAACATTCAACACACACAATTTTTTTACTTCTAACTTCCAAAAACTGTCCACGGTTTTGGACTGCCTTTACACCTCAATATAATTCATTTCTTTAACACCCCAATTCACATATTCAACATGCATACAATACACCACAATGTCCATAACAACAACAATCGAAATGTGACCCAAAACAGTCCCTAATTCTCCCTAAAACAGTCCCTACTACACGGCTACAACACCCTTCCACCATTTCATGATTTTCATCCGTTTATCCAACTACAATGCATTCAATACATATCCAATACATGTTAAACAAGATTAAGCATGACTTCATTAGAATCTTCAACACATGATTCATTTTAAATTCGAGCAAAAACAGTCCAATATCCAACATGCAACATCACAACCAAACTCCTACAATCTTTGTTCATTTACATATGTTGATACATATTCAATTCACCAACAATACATGCACAATGAAATCAGTCATGAACTCACCTCACACACGGCTCAATCCCTACTTCAACTACAACCACAATCCAACAACAACTTGCATGAACTATACATTCAAATCATCATGCAACACAAGAAACAACAAACATTCTTACCTTTCAATCTTGTGCTTCACTTGGCCGAAACTTCAATCTATTTGGGTGCTTCACTTTCTTGTTTCTCTTCAACAACTAACACACCTTCTTATACACTAGATGAGGAGTAAATTTGATGGAGAAAAACTGGAATTTTTGGGCACAATTTCACCTCACTCTCTCGGCTAGCTCTTAGCCGAGAGCACCTCTCTCTACACTCTTCTTTCTCTAACTTTGGGTGTTGAAATGAATTGCTAAAGTGGAGTGAATCAGAATTTTGTGTCTATATGTCCCCCCTCCTTGACTTGGACATGTGGATCACACTAAATTGAGTCAAGATTCCTTGACCACAACCTTGAAAGGCACGGCCAAACATGGTCCAAAAGTGGACTGATTTTTGGTCTTTCCAATCCCACTTATTAATCCAATTATGGTTAGTTTAATCCCAATTTTCCATTAATAGTTTAACGCCACACGAAAATTGTGGATAAATTGTGACTCGACACGAAACCGGAAGTTAAAATCTCTACTTCATATCTTAAGATAGTCTTGCCTTTAACTTGTCGCGCTTATTTTAAAACATCCCGACGTATGAAAATACGGGACATAACATCCTCCCCCCCCCCCCCCCCCCCCCCTTTAGAACATTCGTCCTCGAATGTCGATTTTTTTTTCCCGTTAGGTTCTATAAGGGTTTTGGGAAGGGTTTTCCTTATTGCTAACATATAAATTGAGCAGACAATTTAACACAATCAAGTAAAGGAGTTTAAATTACCTGTAGATGTGGAAAACAAGTGAGGATATTTCTTTTTCATCTCCTCTTCAGCCTCCCAAGTCATCTCCTCCCTATTATTATTCTGCCACAACACTTTAACCGACGCCACATCTTTTGTTCGTAACCTCCTGATTTGTCGATCAAGTATGGCAATAGGTTGCTCTTCATATGATAGCTCCTCTGTTACCTGAATATCACCTGTAGGGAATACCCTGGAAGGATCGCCTATATACTTCCGAAGCATTGACACATGGAAGACAACCGGATGTACAGCTGCTAAGTCTGTTGGTAGGTCTAACTCGTAAGCAACTTGGCCTACTTTACGGATGACCTGATAAGGTCCAATGTACCTTGGGCTCAACTTCCCTTTCTTGCCGAATCTCATAACACCCTTCATGGGTGACACTCTCAAGAACACCCAATCGCCAACCTGAAATTCCAAGTGTCGACGTCGATTATCCGCATACGCCTTCTGCCGACTCTGAGCTGCCAGTAATCTTTCCTGAATAAGTTTCACCTTATCGACAGCCTGCTGAACCATATCTGGGCCTATCAGCTTAGCCTCGCCAACATCAAACCAGCCTATAGGGGATCTGCATTTCCTGCCATACAGGGCTTCGTACGGCGCTATCTGAATGCTAGAGTGGTAACTGTTATTGTAAGCAAACTCGATAAGCGGAAAGTGATCCTCCCAGCTGCCTTTGAAGTCAATAACACAGGCTCTCAACATATCTTGTAGCGTCTGGATGGTGCGCTCAGCCTGCCCGTCAGTCTGAGGATGAAATGCGGTGCTGAGACTCACCTGTGTCCCTAATCCCTCCTGGAAAGATCTCCAGAAGTTAGCTGTAAACTGGGCCCCTCTATCTGAGATAATAGCTGTGGGAACTCCATGAAGTCTCACTATCTCCTTAAGATACAATCGGGCATAATCCTCAGCTGAGTACGAAGTCCTGACTGGAAGAAAGTGGGCTGATTTTCTCAGTCTATCAACAATAACCCAGACAGAGTTATTTTTCTGTGGAGTGCGAGGGAAACCTGTGACGAAGTCCATATTAATTACCTCCCATTTCCAGGTTGGAATTTCCATCTCCTGCAATAGCCCTCCAGGCTTCTGGTGCTCTATCTTAACCTGCTGACAATTTGGGCACTGGGCCACAAATTCGGCTATGTCCTTTTTCATACCATCCCACCAGTACAAACACCTAAGATCATGATACATTTTTGTCGATCCCGGGTGAATAGAATAACGAGCACAGTGTGCTTCCCCCATTACCTGTTGCCGCAACCCTGCAACCTCAGGTACACATAATCTGTCTCTGTATCGTAGTACTCCATCGGCTGACATCTTAAATGGGGTCTCGTCCTTCTGAAGTGTTGTATCTCTATAATGTACCAGAACAGGATCCTCATATTGCCGCCTCTTTACCTCTTCTACAATAGAGGACTCAGCAACACCTCGTACAATAATGCTACCATTATCAGAATCAGCCAAACGAACTCCAAGACTAGCTAGCTGATGAATCTCACGGACTGTCTCTTTCTTTTCTGGTTGTACGCCTGCCAAACAAGCCATAGATTTACGGCTGAGTGCATCTGCTACCACATTAGCCTTTCCTGGGTGATATAGAATATCAACATCATAATCTTTCAGCAACTCTAACCATCTCCTCTGTCGCAAATTCAGCTCCTTCTGCTTAAAGATATACTGGAGACTTTTATGATCTGTATAAATATCAACATGCACGCCATACAGATAATGTCTCCATATCTTCAAAGCATGTATCACTGCTGCCAACTCCAGGTCATGTGTAGGATAATTTCTCTCATGTTTCCTAAGTTGTCGGGAGGCATAGGCTATAACTCTGCCGTGCTGCATCAACACGCAACCCAACCCAACACCGGAAGCATCACAATAGACAACATAGCCCTCTGGCCCTTCAGGAAGAGTTAGAACATGAGCTGTAGTCAACTTATCTTTCAATAATTGAAAAATCTGTTCACAAGCATCGGTCCACTGGAATTTAGCTGCCTTCTGTGTTAGCCTTGTTAAAGGCGCTCAAATAGAGGCAAAATTTTCTACAAATCTCCTGTAATACCCTGCAAGCCCCAGAAAACTACGTACCTCAGTAGGCGTCGTAGGTCTAGGCCAGGTTTTGACCGCTTCGATTTTCTGCGAGTCTACCCGAATACCATCTGCTCCAACAATATGCCCCAGAAATGCTACAGAAGTCAACCAAAATTCACATTTAGAGAACTTAGCATATAACTTCTGGAGCTGGAGTACCATGAGTACTGTCCTCAAGTGCTCTGCATGCTCTTCTTCCGATTGTGAATAGACCAGAATATCATCAATGAATACAATCACGAACAAGTCAAGGAATGGCTTAAACACCCTGTTCATCAAGTCCATGAACACTGCTGGAGCATTGGTCAGCCCAAAAGACATCACTCTAAACTCGTAATGTCCATATCGGGTCCTGAATGCAGTCTTCGGAATATCTGTCTCCCTTACCCGCACCTGGTGATAACCTGACCGCAGGTCTATCTTTGAGAAGCATTTAGCACCCTGCAACTGATCAAATAAATCATCAATCCTGGGGAGGGGATATCTGTTCTTTATTGTGACTTTGTTCAGCTGCCTATAGTCAATGCACATCCGCAGTGAC
This sequence comes from Lycium barbarum, assembly GCF_019175385.1. Classification (NCBI taxonomy): domain Eukaryota; kingdom Viridiplantae; phylum Streptophyta; class Magnoliopsida; order Solanales; family Solanaceae; genus Lycium; species Lycium barbarum. The sequence goes on along the minus strand of NC_083340.1, from coordinate 121,008,866 downwards.
CCATCTTTCTTTCGTACAAATAATACTGGTGCTCCCCAAGGTGATATACAGGGCCTGATAAAACCCTTTTCCAGCAAATCTCTCAGTTGCTCCTTCAATTCTTTCAATTCTGCAGGTGCCATTCGGTAAGGAGGAATAGATATGGGCCGAGTGTCTGGCAATACATCTATAGTGAACTCTATCTCACGTTCAGGAGGAAGGCCTGGAAGTTCATCTGGGAATACACCTGGAAATTCATTAACTACTGGACAGATTGAAGAGTCGGTGCTTCTGCTTTTAAGTCATGCATACGAACCAGATGATAAATATAGCCCTTCCTAACCATTTTCCTTGCCTTGAGGTATTAACTAAACTTACCTCTCGGCGATGCTGTATTCCCCCTCCCTTCTATAATTGGTTCCCCTGGGAACCGAAATTGAACCACTTTGCCTTTATACCTTAGTCACATAAATCACGTCATATTCTTTAGTCGCCTCCTCACTAGGCTTTACTCATTTTTATCACAACACTTGTTATATTCACGTAATATCTTGTCCGTAACCAATCCTATAGTGTAACACTTCTTGGCCTTATTCACGACTCTTACTATAGTTTAATTACACCCGGTGGAGTAGGCGTACTTAACCTTTGGTCAATCTTACCCATAATATCTCACAAGCTGTCCTATCAATACATTCGTGTTTGTCATAATTCTTCCTCCCTTGCACTCTTGTCTCAATCATCCTATTTCTTCTTTTAACTATAAATTCGTCGTAATTTACCCCTGCTTATCAGTTCCGTCGATACCTCAATATAACATTTTTTTAAGATTTTGTCGGTCCCTTTTAAATCATCCCTTAGTATCACAAACCCTTCCAAATTATCCTAGCATTTCTTTTTACCATACTGATACCGACCTCATAATTACTATTACCATCAATTCATCGGTTAATCTTCATCTCTCAAAGTCAGACGCACTTGCGACTTAGTCAAACCTTATCGTCACTGTTGGCGCGACTTTCCAAAAATATTACGAACTTATACGTTATTTCCTTGTTATTTCTCAGAAAATTTTGGCAGAGTTTCCTCTGTATTCCTTACTATCCCAAAACCTGCACGCAGGAAATACCAACAACGCCTCACAGGGCCAACATACACACATATATATTATATCGTATCGTAGCCGCACAGGGCTTCCTATATCAGTCACAAGATGAAAATGACGAGCTTGCCTCGTGTATCCAACCCAAACTGTACCTGTTACTATTTCCTGTTTATTTTTCCTTTCCATCTTTAACTGCAGGTTTCAAACATACCTGCAGCATTCATACTATGTCTAACATATATTCCGCTTACAGTTACTGATGCTTTTGATTTCCGCTTGCCGCTATTAGGTAACAATCTATAACAATTACACATACATAGGAAATTTCGATAAGATCTCATATACCTGTAGCCGATCAGTCTCTAGTGTGACCCGGTGATCTAGAAAGTGAAGTGTGCTCTTCGTCATCGTCTGCCCGCCATCTACTCGTCTGACCTTCATCGTCTTCTTCATCTGAATCCGGAAAATGCAGATAATCGGGCAACTCCTGGTTTACCGATGACCAGGACAGGGGGCTGGAATAATCTGTAACACTTACCGGGGTAGCCGGTCTGACGTTGTGCCCTGCCATGGGAGCAACTGGTATGGGTTCAGGGGCCGCCTCCCTGGATATCAAAAACTCTGGAGGAATTGTCGCTGGATCCTCCGAGGGGTCAGTCTCGATAGAATTACTGAGGCTCCTTCTATTCGGTCCTGGAGACTGGGGTCCCGAATTTACCCTAGGGGCCTTCGTAGCACCCCCACTATCTGCAGCTGGCCTCTTCATCTCTCGCAGTTCTGCACCTACCGACGGGAAAAGAGGTCAGAAACAAACTTTCCTAGGTTCAGGCTCTATCGCACGATCTTAGATATGAAAGAAAAATAACATCCTAAATGTCCTGTAGCTTCCTGTTTATAAACGTGGTGCATAACACATCGATAAACAAGACTCTACTAGACACGGTCTGTGGACACTCCGAGGATTGAACCGCTCTGATACCACTTCTGTCACGACCCAACCCCGTAGGCCGTGACTCGTGCCCGAATTGGACACTCGTATTATCTGTTAACTATAGTCATTTACAATTAGCATGTCATGATCTCATTTGTATATAAAAAGATAGGGAGTTATTTTAAATTCGTCAAGTTTTGTATGTCTTAGTCACCTGTCTCCCGAGGAGTTGCACTTTTCAAACAACAATATATATATATATATATATATAATCCTAAGCAAGCCGACAAGGCTGCCACGATATACAAAATACCAAACATACACACATATGCAAGCCGACAAGGCTGCCATTACGAATGGGTATGCCCCAAACTTAAGTCAAAAACATAAAACGCATCAACAACTTTAAACAGACCCACACAGATGTCCACAGACCTCTAAGAGTAATGACCATATCATATGGCGGGACAGGGCCCCGCCGTACCCAAACAAACACATATGAATACAACATAAGGGAGTTATACCACAAGCTAGGCTCCGGAACAAGGGAGCAGTCCAAAATAGCTGAATAGGTATCCTAAGCTGGCGGATCTCCGAAACGAGCGTCTGTACCTGCGGGCATGAACGCAGTCCCCCGAAGAAAGGGGGTCAGTATGGAATATGTACTGAGCATGTAAAGCTTGAAACATAGTAATAGACTTATGTTGAGACAAGGTGTGTAGGACTCAATGCAACAACCAGAATTTCATAAAACTTGCCTTTGAACATATTTCATCTGTGTCATTCTCATATCAGTGTCATTATAGCGTTTCGTAATCAAAGCTGCATAATTATTCTGTATATAACATATATAACGTGTCCCGGCCCTTTAATCAGGGGCTCGGTATTTATAATCATAGCATCATAAAACATAAACATATACGTGTCCCGGCCCTTTATGAGGGACTCGGTAATAAGGAATATATATATGCCCTCCTGGCCACCATCTCCATATCATCATATCATCATATCATCATGTCATCATGTCATCATATCATCATATCATCATCATATATATATAGCGTGTCCCGGCCTTCTAGTGAGGGACTCGGTGAATAATATAATAAACATGCGCATGAAAACGTGTCCTGGCCCGGGACTCAGTGAAGGATATAGTGATAAGCACGAGCAGAATAATAAGCAACCACATATAAGCCATTCATCTTTTGAGACTCAATAGATAAGCAACTAACCAGCTCTAAAGTATTGGGATAATAATCGTATTCAATTCTTTTCAACTCTCATTACAAGCCATAGCAAGGAACGTTTCAGCTTTCATGTACATGTATCAATTTCCATGATGTAGTTTTTGGAAGTCAAGTATGCTTCTATTCATGCCAATCTTTTAAGAGTAGGAACTTCTATACATCATTCATTAGTCAATCATATGGTAGGCTCGTGACAATAGCATTAAGGAAATATAGAATCATAAGTCATGCATGGAACTAGAGAATAGAATTTACCCCAAGGTTCATATCATTTCATACTTACGTCTAGGACATGCCAAAGAAAGAAGGAATAGGCTTTACATACCTTTTGCGTTTAGTTGTATTCTAACTTGTACTTGCTGCCCAAAAACACTTATCCTATATCAAGATGTGAAGAACTACAATTAGTCTACAACGGCATTCAATACATCTTGTGACATTCACACTTCCTTTCTAACAATTAAACGACGTTTCGTTCGCATTCGAACCAACTAGCGTTACAAGCTACCATTGCTAATCGTTCTTTCATATATTGATCAAAACTTGTTTAAGCATGACTTAGGGAACTTGGGAAGTCCATACACCATCCAGAACAGTTTCATACACACGGCTAATCAACACACATCGCATTTCCATTCTTACTTAGCAAATTTCCAGTTTTAACTTGCAACAACACAACACTTTTAATGACTTTACTTTCATGAATCTTGGAACTGTATTAGCATCATTTTCATTCTTACAACAGCCCACAATCATTTCAGTTTTAACTTGAATCATGGCATTTTACATTCGCTAAACGTTTGCAACAAGAATCAACATTCAACACACACAATTTTTTTACTTCTAACTTCCAAAAACTGTCTACGGTTTTGGACTGCCTTTACACCTCAATATAATTCATTTCTTTAACACCCCAATTCACATATTCAACATGCATACAATACACCACAATGTCCATAACAACAACAATCGAAATGTGACCCAAAACAGTCCCTAATTCTCCCTAAAACAGTCCCTACTACACGGCTACAACACCCTTCCACCATTTCATGATTTTCATCCGTTTATCCAACTACAATGCATTCAATCCATTTCCAATACATGTTCAACAAGATTAAGCATGACTTCATTAGAATCTTCAAAACATGATTCATTTTAAATTCGAGCAAAAACAGTCCAATATCCAACATGCAACATCACAACCAAACTCCTACAATCTTTGTTCATTTACATATGTTGATACATATTCAATTCACCAACAATACATGCACAATGAAATCAGTCATGAACTCACCTCACACACGGCTCACTCCCTACTTCAACTACAACCACAATACAAAAACAACTTGCATGAACTATACATTCAAATCATCATGCAACACAAGAAACAACAAACATTCTTACCTTTCAATCTTGTGCTTCACTTGGCCGAAACTTCAATCTATTTGGGTGCTTCACTTTCTTGTTTCTCTTCAACAACTAACACACCTTCTTATACACTAGATGAGGAGTAAATTTGATGGAGAAAAACTGGAATTTTTGGGCACAATTTCACCTCACTCTCTCGGCTAGCTCTTAGCCGAGAGCACCTCTCTCTACACTCTTCTTTCTCTAACTTTGGGTGTTGAAATGAATTGCTAAAGTGGAGTGAATCAGAATTTTGTGTCTATATGTCCCCCCTCCTTGACTTGGACATGTGGATCACACTAAATTGAGTCAAGATTCCTTGACCACAACCTTGAAAGGCACGGCCAAACATGGTCCAAAAGTGGACTGATTTTTGGTCTTTCCAATCCCACTTATTAATCCAATTATGGTTAGTTTAATCCCAATTTTCCATTAATAGTTTAATGCCACACGAAAATTGTGGATAAATTGTGACTCGACACGAAACCGGAAGTTAAAATCTCTACTTCATATCTTAAGATAGTCTTGCCTTTAACTTGTCGCGCTTATTTTAAAACGTCCCGACGTATGAAAATACGGGACAGAACAGTAAGCTCCACTCATCCGGAGTTGCCAGGTCTAGATTTGGAGTCTCTCTTTTGTGTATATAGAGATGATGGGTAGGTCGGGGCAGATACAGTTATGTACTCTTTAGAGGCTTGTAGATGAGTCTTGTGTGTTGTATGTCAGTACTGAGGCCTTGTCGGCCCTTATGTATAAGTCTATTTTGGTACAGTTTGTTATATACATTCATAGCGGCCTCGTCAGCCTGCACAGTTATGTATATATGTTTTGGGTGTGTGTGCCCTTTAGATATAATAGTTATTGCTTACAGATGTTTCAGAGTGCGGCCTTGTCGGCCTAAGTTGGTATTGTCTGTTTGCAGGTAGGCCTCGTCTGCCTAAGTTGAAGGTTACCCCTCTAGAGTTACAGCTAAAGAGTGGTTTGCTCGGGCCGACAAAGGTACTGGGTCCCGACCATGCCTCTCCAGATTTAGGGCGTGACTAATACACTCCTTAAGAAAATACTGCTGTCACTCCTAAATAGAAATAAGCATTTTGACTAAATCAATATTAATTAGAATTTGCATATTACTATTAATTTGACACATTGGGATCTGGTCACTTAGCACTTTATAAGGGTAATTTAAAAAATATAAAGTTAATTCCTTCTTAATTATGTAAGTGTACACTTATTTTGAACCAAAATGAAAAGGCTAAGTAAGCACTTATTATGAACCGCAGAGAGTAATTTCTATTAGCTTTATATGTTTTAATAATACTGTGAAAGAATTGTGATAAAATATTTTACCGCCAATATTTTGCAACAGATATATTTTGTCACAAAAATCTCTAAATTCCGTCACTATCTGTCATAAATCCATCGGTAATAAAAATTGTCATAAATTATATGTTTTCCTCAAATTTTTGGGTATGGAAGGATGATAAATCACAAATCCGTGAAAATTCTATCACAAATTTGTGATGGACTTGTCTGACAATTTTTCCGTCACAACTTTGACTCTTTTTTTTTTTTTTTTTTTTTTTTTTTTTTTTTTTTGTGTGTGTGTAGTTTACATGGTAAAGAAATAAAATTACCATAACAGGGCACCTGCCAAATGTTCAAATTCAACATTGAGCAACAAGTATGAGAAAATGTTAAGTGAAACTAGGGGTGGCAAACGGGCGGGTCGGGTCGAAAATGGGTTGACAAAAACGGATCAATTACCCAACCCGCCCATGTTTAACACGGTTAAAAAATGGGTTACCCGGCGGATAATATGGATATTCATATTATCCAAACCTACTTCAAAGATGTTGGCTTCATGTAGCCAATATGGAGAAGATTAATTTACCATTTTGTCCACAAATCCTATCTAGAAGAATAGAATTTCGAACCTTTTCAATGACATGACCTCAAAGAAATCTTTTTTGGAAACTATCCACCCAACCCCACCCCCCACCACCCACTCCCCAACTAAATCGCAGCCTCACCCAACGACCACCCTCAAACGCACTTCATCTTCACCTACCCACCCCAACTCTACCCCATCCCACACCACCGCTCCACCCAACCCTCACCCACCCCCCTCCCAAAGAGTCTATTTCATATATGACTACTTTGCACTTTGAAGGCAACCCCAAAAGTGACTATGTTTGTAAAGTAGCCATTTTTTTAAAGTGACACAAAAAATGGCTATTTTTGTAAAGTGACCATTTTTGAAAAGTGACATAAAAATGGTTATTTTTGCAAAAATATATTTCTTGCAAAATGACCGAAAATGCAAATTTGCAAAAATAGCAACTTTTTTTGTCATTTTTCAAAAAATGGCCACTTTACAAAAGTAGTCATTTTTGTGTCACTTTAAAAAAATAGCTACTTTACAAAAGTGATCACTATCTTAGAAATTTTACATTGCAAAAATGGTTACTTTAATACTTTCACAAAGAAGCTATTTTAAAAAATGGCTACTTTTGCAAAGTAGTTAGTTTTTAAAGTAACTACTTTCACAAATTGACTATTCATGAAAACTGACTACTTTCAAAAAGTGACTATTTTTAAAAAGTATCTACTTTCACAAAGTGGCTATTTTCTAAAAGTGACTACTTTTGCAAAACGATAATTTTTGAAAAGTAGCTACTTTTCACAAGTAATATTTTGAAAAAGCGCATACTTTTGTAATTATTACTTTCGTAAAGTTGCTATTTTTGAAAGTTACTACTTTCACAAAATGTCTAGTTTTACAAAGTTGAGAGATAGGGGGTGGTGGTAGGGAGGTGAGAGGTAGGGGTTGGGGGTAGGTGGTGATAGGGGTAAGGGATGGGGTAGGTGGTTATAGGGGTAGGGAGGGAGGTAGTGGGGGTGGTAGGGGTGGAGGAAGGAGGGGGTGGTTAAGGAACTTGTTTTCCTAGAGAAAATATTTTCCAAAACATTTTGACCAACCAAACATGGGAAAATTGGAAAACATTTCCTCCATACCAAACACACTCTATATGTTGTGGGTTTTATCCATTTTACCCATTAATTTACTCATATTTTAAGTGGATAATATGTGTTGACTCATATTGGACCCATATTAAATGGGTTGGGTATCCAACCCATTTAAAATGGGTTGGATCGGACGGATAACCATATTTTTTTACCCATTTTGCCACCTCGTGAAACCATCGACTCATTACAACGATGTCGCTGAGATCCGAGGTGAAACCATCGACTCATTACAACGATGTCGCTGAGATCCATTTTTATAATCATAGAACATTATCTACACTACAGTGCGCTTATGCAGCTAACAGTTTCAAAATGTTGCATATAGTATTATATTATTATAGCATATTGTATATTGTAGCTAGTATATTATGTAAGTTAACTCTTGATAAAATAATGTATGTCTTGCCTTCCACCGAATTCGTATGAGGGTCAAATGAGAAACATTGGCATCAACTTGATTTAAAATCACGTTTATTATCCAGGTTCAAGACACATTTCTTCAAGCTTGCAATAACGGCGATTTGCCAATGTTTCCAAGCTTAGACAACACCCACACTATTAAACTTACTTTTTATATTTGAAATTCAAGACTCGCTTCTTCAAAGCATTATACTTCAATTATTATAGATCCGAAAAACACATGAAAAAGAAGTGGATAGCAATTTTTCTGAAGTTTGTATATCCTAGCTGCGGATAGAAAAATATTTAAGAAGTAATTGCATATTAAGTGGAGATGTAAAAAGTTATTGCCGCGCAAAATTAACACATTCCCTTCTAACAAAGATAACTGGTGCTTTTTCATTAGAAGACCAATGTAAAGTTCTAAATCATACAGTATAAGTAAACAATGCACAAAGAATGCACAATTATTAACAAAAGGACCAGAATGCCTGAAATTAAACTTAGTGTGCTCAAGCAAGCATATTGACCCGAAGCTCCTCTCTTCTGGCTTATATAATTAGTAAGTATAAATAAGTATAAGCATGTAAGTAATACTTCACTAAAGAATGACTTTGCCCTGCTCCAAAAGTATTGGCAGGAAGAATGACAATAATCCATTAACATCTTCTTTGCCTAAAAACTAATCATACCCTGCACTTGCGAAGTTTTGGCAGGAAGAATGGCAAATAGGTAAGAGTATCTAACATATCTGCTGCTTGTGTAATTGCCGCGAGCTCCATGAGCTATTTCGCTGTGAAGGAAAAATGACCGTTGGCAACCTCTTGCTTTCCTCGACGTGAGGAAAATCAATGGTGTAATGAAGCCCGCGACTCTCGTGTCGGGAAAGAGCACTGCTAACTACCAGCTTGGCACAACAGAAGAGATTCCTCATCTCACAAGCCTCTAATCCAACCATGGTCGGTTCCCAGCCATGCTGAAATAGATATGTTTCCCATTTCAACTCCAACTCTTTAATTCTCTTCTCTGCAAGGGTTAGTCTTGAGGTAGACCTAACAATTCCAACATACTCCCACATGACTGACTGCAATTCTTTCCTCACTTCCCTTGTCCGACGAATGACTTTGTTAAGTACAATATCTCCTAGTAACACGGGGGCTACAGGCCGGGCCCACCAACTTGAAGCACCGTGATTAATTTTAGACATGTTCATGTGATCAATTGAAGGCTGTACAGCTCTTCGTGCAAACACTAGTGCTTCAGCTAACGAGTTGCTAGCAAGTCGGTTCGCACCATGCAAACCAGTACATGCAACTTCACCTGCCACATAAAGACCCCGTACATTAGTCTCACCGTCGAGCCCAGCACGGACTCCACCACACATGTAGTGAGCAGCGGGGACCACCGGAATCGGTTGCTGTGTTATGTCTAACCCATAGCGGAGACACTCAGCAGCTATATTAGGAAAATGAGAAAGAACCTTCTCTTTAGGCTTGTGACTGATATCAAGAAGAACATACTCTTCGCCACGCTTTTTGAGCTGGTCATCTATACTTCTTGCTACCACATCTCTCGGGGCAAGCTCTGCTCTTTCATCATACAATGGCATAAATCTCTCCATATCTAAGTTGTAAAGGATGCCTCCGTCACCTCTAACAGCTTCAGTTATCAGAAAAGCATTCTCTCTGGTATTTGATGGTCTGATGGGAAGGCCTTGATCAGCTAAGGCAGTCGGGTGGAATTGCACAAACCTGGCAACACGAGGCAGAGAATTGTAATTACTAATGCCACCTTTGGGGATAGTTCATCAACCTCGCAAACAAAGACTTGTCTACCATCCAAAAGATGATCGAAGGAGGACCATCAATTAGAGGCCGACGGCTAGTCTAGAAATCTTTTTTACATCAATTACTTACTCCATGTTGGAAATTACAGCTTGAGCTCGATGAGCCATAGCCATTCCATCTCCAGTGGCAACCTACAACCATCATACCAATATGAATTAGAACTTTACGCATGTCCACATTCGACAAAGTTAAACTTTTCTGTTCATTAATAAAGGTGTAAATGGTCAAATATAAAAACAGAACTGGACCCACCCCAATTAGTTGCTCCGGGAAAAAGTTTTTTTAAAAAATAGATAATGAGCAGAACAGCAAACAGCAGATGCCTAACCCAGGTTAGTACAACTTTGAACAATTTGTCTTGCTTTTATTGTACAGAAATTATTGCGTATAAGAAAAAGAATTTATTATGTTCATCACATACGTAAGAATCCACACTTCCAAGCAAAGGATCATCTGTTATTCGACTACCCAGCTCATCTATTTTCTTTTTTCTTTTCCCCTTTTTTCTTATTAGGGCAGCGAGCTGTTATATCTAATTGCACATCAGCGTAACATGCAATTGCTATAGGGTGGAACAATTAATATTCTATGGAATGTTGTTTGCATCAATGTCAATTGATAAGATCCTTATATGTTACAAAAGATACTATGTGATCAAGCTTATCACCAACATTTTTTTTTTTTTGATAAGGTAAGGTAAGCTTATCACCAACAATTAAATGCAAAAGTATGCTAGTCATATGGTAAAAAAGTAACTATTAGTTTCCCGCACCAGGGAAGGGGTTCCTTCCCCACCTTCTCCCCCCATATTACTGATTATACGGAGTGACGTTACTATAACTAACCACATTTTGGAGGAGAAGATATTGAAACCCATACCGGTGGATTAGTAGTACTTGGATAGATATGCCCAGCTCCACCTGATGCCAGCAAAGTCACTTTTGAAATGAATCTTATGACCTACAAAACCAAAGTTAGAGCACAGAAGCCTAAGAAATCAATTTATATCATTTTGAGGAAATGTACAAATCATGGAGGTCAACATGAGCGAAAGCAACTGTACGCACCTCATGTGTTTCCGTGTTTATAGTATCAACTCCATGACAAACTATTTCAGAATCATCCTGCATTTGGAATAAAAAATAACATTAGCAAATATTTATATGACTTATTGAACAGTTCAATTGCCACCATTACACAACTATCATCACGTTCAATTGTCGTTCACTTGCATTGTACTGCTTGCTTAATCATATCTACAAGGGTCCATTCGTTCAGTTTGGACAAAATATAAGCAAGTGCAAGAAATTCACATAAGCAATATTTGTACAAACAACATAAGCAAAAGAATAATGCCAAGTTTAATTAGATTAGAGCAACAACCCTTCAGCTTGGACCAAATTGATGCAAGAGCAGAATTTTTTTCTTAATAATAACCAATGCAAACAGTTGCTATCAAAGAATAAAATTACCTGAGTGGTCAACAAATCTACAGCAAAATGGTGTTGAAACACAAATATATTAGGATCCTTAACAACTGCATCTAATAGGGCCCTTTCTATCTCTCTGCCTGTCATATCAGCAGCATGAACAATTCGACGATGGGAGTGCCCCCCTTCCCTGGCTAGATGCAGATTTCCATCTTCCCCATGATCGAACGAAGCACCCATAGCGATCAGTTCTCTAATTCTCTCAGGTCCTTCAGTACACACAACCTGGAGAAAGGAGATACACTTAAAAGAATGAAGATTTTAAAAGAGTAAACTAAAAGCAAAATTTTGGAGTACATAGATTGCATAACTACATGGACCAAGTTTTTCCGAACTGAGAAGAAGATATCAGTAACGATGTCCCTTCTTTCAAGCACAACATAAAACTTCCTTGAAACAGCATATATTTACAGAGACAAACGAAAAATAGCATAGAGCAAACTAAGCGGTGACCCTTAAAAAATTGGTGCTGACTTAGGGAAGTGCTAATGATACCTTTGTGTGTTCTCATTTAAAAAAGAAAACATGGTACTATGGTACAGCTAAATGAAATCCCACAATCAAACCGACAGACAAAACAAGTACATTTCCTGGCTTATTTGTATTTCTTCCTTCTTGCATGTCACCTTCACACTCTCTTCTCCTAATGTTCAAATACAGAAGTCAACGATTTGAACCATGAAGAATAGGAGTACTACATACACCAGTGGAGATCTTCCATATTACCCCCCATTAGTTTCTCCGCTCTCCAACAGTTTCTTTTCAACTTTTAAGCACCTACATCAGAAGCAAGAAATAGGCATAGAGCCTTTCTTGTAGTATTGTTGCTTGGCACTTCAGCTTCAGATTGAAAACAAACCTAACTGCCCCATTGCTCTTACAGTTTTCCAATTTTGGCAGTTATAGAATCCTGTGGCAAAAGCCGTCTAAACAGAAAGTTCCTTTGGTTTCAACCTGAAAGATGGATCAAGAACTTTCCTATTCATCCAACTAAGTAGTCCGGGGAAAATATTGGAGAAGTAAAGGGGCATAGTCTCCAAAAAAAAAAAAAAAAAACTGAAAAAGGACAACTGCTTCACGGAACTGAAGAGACTATAATATTCTATGAACTTACTCTAACAGTCTCCTCATCACAGAGGTAAGCACCTGCCACAATTGTATCTTGCATATGGCTCTCCACTGAATCCGAAGGGCAGAGCACAGCACTTACACCACCTTGAGCATAATTAGTGTTACTCTCATGAGGCTCGGCCTTGGTTATCACAGCCACAGTTCCATGTTTGGCAACCTCAAGAGCATAGCGAAGGCCAGCAATTCCACTACCAATCACAGCAAAATCGAAATACCTAGTCGGGCCTTCTCTCTGGCATGATTTGATTGTTCCTCTGTGAGACTTCCAGTTTGTTTTTACTTGACATTGTGAATAGTTACTTCTATCAACTTGCAAGAGTTTGGAAATCCAAGAAGACCTGGAAAAATTAATTAGCACACCACCACCAGAAAATGGACATAATAACCATTGTCTATTCTAAGGAATAAGGAAATGACTCAAAAAACAAAACTTTTAGGATTCTGTCACCTCATGAAAAAAGATATTACTGGTTTACCGCTAAACACGTAGACAAAATCCTTTTCAATAAGTTCTCATTTGAGGATAAATAGTCCTACAGACAACACGTGAATGCCTATCACCATTACAAATTGGAATATAATAACATCTTAAAACTCCAAACTAAAAACATTTTGACGGTTGTTCCCCAGAAGAGAGGATAAGGGGCACTACGAAGAAGACAATATATGAGCGCAAAATAGAGAGAGAAGCAGAGACAGGTGAAGAAGCATCGCCCTAATACATACCAAGGGATTTGGTTTTGCATGCCCTTCAGGATCTTATTGGAATGACAGTGAGCTTTTCCATAGCTATTCCTCCAGTAGACAGGCTCCCTCAAATGTAACCGTCCGCTTCCTGAAGCTATACCAGTTGCCATACGACCTTATTGACTGACAATGCAGGTCAAAGGAATTGATATCAGGTGAGCACTCCCAATTCCGAGGTTAGAGTATTTGTGAAACTAAACATTTAAAGATCATCTTGATTACCTCCAAAAACACCCGAACAAAGCAAGGAATTGAGCTAAACAACAAAATAGTGGCACTTGACATTTAGATAACTTCCACCAATCAACACGAGCATATTTCCAAAATTTATGCTACTTTTAAAAATATGATTGATGTAATTACGGTTGAAAGTGGTAGGCAATTAAATTTGCAAATACTTCCTACTTCTTAATTTTGCCTAAATCACTTCAACTTGAATCAATCTTGTTTGTACTTTGTCTTTATAAGATCTTCAATTCTTTGAGTGCCTTCCTAGACATCTTTGAAGCTCAAGCTAATCAGATTATTAAACGATTAGAATTGAAAAGACATATCCTTAACCTTAAATATCATTTAAAGCATAATAGTCACTATGATATTGGTGGTTTGAACCTGTGTTTGGAACTAAAAGTGATAGGAGAAGTACAAGAAGAAAATCATACTCTAATTTGGCATATTCAATCATGTGAAGTCTTAATTCTATTTTTAAATGTTTCTATAGCTATAGAATAATTTTAATAGCTTTTATAACAGTTGCCTCAATTGAAAGAAGTTTTTAAAACTAAAAGCACTAAGACTTTGCTTAGGATCAACAATATCTCAACAACAAGTGGGGTTTAGAGAGGGTAGGATGTACACAGACCTTACCCCTACCTTTGGATAGAGAGGTTGTTTCCGATAGACCTCGGCTCAAAAGAAGTGTAATCAAAGCAAGATTGAAAGGAAAATAACGACAACAAAATAGCAAGATAAACAAAGCAAATGAAGCAGCATGTAATAGTAAAGATCGAAGAATAAGATACCACACGAATACTAAATAATAATACTAAATAAGGAGAAGATGAGAAGAGGAGACTAGCCCCCTGCCTCTCCCACATAAAAGTACGACAACGCTCGGCTATTTACTAACCCTCTACCCTAATACTCGACCTCCATACCTTCCTATCTAAGATCATGTCCAGAGTAAGCTGAAGATGTGCCGGTCTTGCATTTTGAAAAGCTATAAGAATAATCGTCAAATAAATTTTTTATTAAATAAACTTTAAGCCTCTTCTAAATTTTGGATTCACTTATTCTGTTTAGCCTTCCCTGCCTGCAATATTTACGCGTGTCACATCTTCTTATCGAACTCATATTCACCTCTATTTTTTTGGTCTGAAAACTGGTAAATTGTAAATTCATCTTTACTTGCTTACAAAGAATCTTTGAAAGAGAGTTTTTGGGCTAGGATTGTCCCAGCGTGTGTTGCTTGTCAGGAAAGAAAACAAACAGAAAGCAAAATTGTATAGCATGTTCATTACAGGATCCACCTCTATCAGTTTATCATACATAGATTTTCACTGCAGGTCCCTATATTTATGAATCTGATTACAAGACAACCTAAGAGAAGAACTAAACTACAATGCAATTACAGTTATCATTCCAAAACAAAAGAAAAATTAGATCAACGAAACAATTTTTAACTGTCGAATTACCTTAATGGAGCAAAAATGTCGCTTCGAAGTACGTTAAATGAAACCCAAATAAACCGAAGAGAGAATTTTTATTTTTGCTAAACAAATGGGCTATACTTATTTATTATTTAGTGTATATATGCGCACTTTCCAAAATGTGTAACGTTTGTGGCGTCAGAGAAAAAGTGAAGGGTTGAGGACCCAAGTGGGTTTTCCTCCACAAAGAAATTGGACAAAAAGGGAGATTGAGTTTGAGCCTTTTAGCTTTTACGAAAAATGGAATCCAATTTTGTTCTTTTTCACATAAAAGTAAACAAACAAAAAATACAAGATTCTGGTCATTCTTTTTGACTTTCCTCTTGGCCGCCCACCCCCTTTGCATTTCTAGGTAGTTTCTCTTATCATATAGTATTAGTATTTCCACGATAATGACCCTACCTAAAATTAATGCTCATTTGTTCGATGGATGTGATACACTTTTTTGTCTATTTAAAAAAAAAAGGATATATTTTAATATTTAAAAATAATTTTACTTGAAAATTACTCTTTTACCCTTAATTGAATGATTTAGAGCTACACAAATACTTATGACTTATTTTAGATCACAAGTTTTAACAGTCTTCATTTTTTTATTAAACTCCGTGTGTAGTCAAGCTATATCACATAATTTAAGACGGGGGAGTAGAACCAATAGCTTGTTTGATCAAATTTTTAAAATTTATTTATTTTAAAAAGTATTTTTTGTTAAAAGTACTTTTTAAAAAAGTGTTTTTAAAAAGTAGTTGTTTGTGTTTAACTAATTGCTTTGAAAAATATTTTTGTCAATATTAGATCAGTACACTTTTGAAATAAAACTACTTGTTTTGGCTTATTGTGTTTTCTAAAGACTTTGATCAAGCATGTCAACTTTTTAAAATAAGTAAAGTAAACAAAGATGAGCATTATTAGCTTCTAAGAAACTTGGCCAGACAAGTCACAATCCATCAATTTGAACATGTTAATGTTCTTCTATAATTTTGAATTGAATACATTAATTTCAATTAAAAATCCTCATTTGTGGCAATGGGTTAAACTATAACCTTTGGTTTCCAAAAGTCTAATTAAAATGTTCTCCACAATGCAAAAACAGACGAAACAGATTTTCCCCAAAACTAACATAAATGTCCTCCAAAAAGTATTTCAAAATACTAATCTGAACACTCCAATTACCAGAAACTACAACATAAAGCTAACCCAAATACTTCCTCCATCCATTTTTACTCATCCATTTTTACTTTTAATATACTAAAAATAGATATCCACTTTTATTTATTCAGTTTGAAAATTTATTGTCTCATATCTATTATACCCTTATTATTAATTATTGAGTTGAAAATTTTAAGAAATTGTTAGTGATTGCACAACTTTTAGAGTATGCTTGTGATATCAATTACTTAGATGATTTATAATAATTAGGGATGATATAGTAAAATTATCATTTTATTTATTACTCCTTAAGAGGTGTGTCAAGTCAAGCATGGACAAATGAAAATGAACGAAGGGAATATTTCATACAACATATAGATCTTTATGCAAAAACCTCATTTCCTCCCACTGGGGAAATAGGCTTTTAGCTTATTACAAAAAAAAAAATAGTTTTACGACTTTTTTACAAGAGATTTTCATTTTTTTTAACATAAGAGATCTGAAAAGGTCATTTTCTTTTATTTAAATTCTAAGAGGGTAATATATCCCATTTCCTCCAACCACTAGCCAGGGGCGGAGCTACATACGGCTAAGGGGCGTTTGCCCCTTTTGGCGAAAATTACACTGCTTATACATGATTAAAATTATTTTTTTATGTGTAGATAGTAGATGTTGAATCCTTTTAAAAAAATTCGTGTGTTTACTTATATATATTTTAAACCCCTTATCACAAATACTAAGGCGTCGTTAAAATTTAATCAAAGCAACTAGTGTAGCTCATATACCATATTCCTCACACTTCCCGATGAATACGTCAGATGAATGAACTGGGATTGACTTGACTGCACTTTATCTCGTCAACTTGGATTAGTTACATCTGATCCAATTATTAAAAGGACAATTAAAAAAGGGACGGATTAAAAAATAAAATATCACATCCAGCTTGCTTACTCTATTGACAGTCCAGCCAGATGAAAGCCACCAGGACCACCAATTCTTAGCTCGTGGTGACAACTTCAGTAGATTAAATTTACGCCAGCATAATTAGCATTTAGTTTCACCATATGTATCATAACATCTCACAAGTTATATTTTACAAAGATAATTTTCAACATTTAACATCATCAATGTACAAATTTAGAATTCGCTAGGCATATTTAATGTTTGGATTCGGCATATGTACTATCACATTCACATAAATTGTCTAAAATAGATAAAATTTTCAATGCTCAACATAATCTGAAAAACACTATACAACATACACCACATTACTTAATTCCTTAAGAACTTGTGTCCAATGAATTCAAAAGAATTAAACGAGGAGCCGAATGAGGTGAAAATATCATGTACGATTCTGTAGAGTGGCAGCAAGGATGATTTACTCAAAGGGATAGCGGTTGTGGGTTCCTCAGTTTACAAAAAAAAAAAAAAAAAAATTAGATCGAATATCTCTATAACAATATTTTACTATAACAATCATGCTTTCTGTGGAATGCAGCTTTAATGGTATGTTATATTTTATGTTCTCTATAACAATATTTTATTATAGCAGTAAAACAGAATCGGAACAAATAATGTTGTTACAAAAAAGTTTGTCTGTAAATGTTAATTACTTTCTTTCTCTAAATGGCTAAAACACTACAGTCATTTCGTGCGAGTTCAAAGGTTAATTACCTTGTCATTCCAGTTGAACAAAAAGTTAAGGTATGTTAAACGTTTAAAATTTTCAAAGTTAAGTGTATACACCATTAAATAAAAAAATTGTATTATTAGGTCGCCCAGAGCTGTAAGTTTTGAACCTCAAGGTAAATTTTGAACCCCTTAACCACTGAGCTAATCTCTAGTTTGTGTTTAGGGTATTCAAAATTTATACATGTACATAAAACAAAATTACATTATATAGACAGTAGAATTTTTTCCGAGCGAGTCCGGGTGTACAACCCCACCCCCTCCTTGATTCGTTCCTGTTTCCAAATATAAAAATGTTACAGAACTTATATCGAGCAAAACATATCTAAATATTTTCATTTAAGTAAGCAACATGGGCAAAAATTAAAGAACACACATGTCAACATCACAAATTAAAGACCAGTTCATATGAAGGGAAATCCGTGCAGAAAATTTGATTAATTGATCAATATTAATCTGTGTTGTTTGGGCCAATAGCATTTTAAGACAATCTTAGCCTGTTTTTCTTCTGTAAGTTCAAGCCAATAGCATACCGAGAAAACAATCAAATTTTTAAAACAAAAAACGCCTCACATGGCTGACACTAACGATATTACATGCCAAACATTTTTTTTCCCCTCAAAAAACGTTACTTCGTATGTCTCAATTTATGTGACACCATTTGACTTGACACAACATTTAAGAAAAAATGATTGACTTTTAATGTGTATAGTCTAAAATAAACCTTAGACGATTTTGTGGCTATAAATCATTCATTAAGAGTAACATGAGAATTTTAAAGTTAAATTGTTTCTAAATATAGAAATATTACATTCTTTTTGGGACAGACTAAAAAAGAGATTTTTTGCCACATAAATTGAGACAGAGGAAGTAATTTATATACAATGACGAAATAAAATTCAGATCCTCTCTTTTGCTGGAATTCACATTTGTCTCTTTTTCCTAATCTCTCTTTTCTTTTCTTTTCTTTTCTTTTTTGTAAAACTTACTCAAATAGCTACCTTTTGTTACCTTCTAACTGGATATAACTACAAAATGCAATATTGCCCAGTGTAGCTGATTTTTTGACAAAATGCGTGTATTTCTATTATTTTGAAATACAGAGAAATATAGCGAATAGAAGACAAGTTCCAGCGAAATCAGGAGCTATTTTTGGAACAGATTTAAAAACAAAAATATGAGAATCAATGTAAATGGCCCCATAAATCACGCAAAACGCATATTCATCCCTATCAACTCACATATCTCTCTCCACTACTATCACATTAAAAAAAAATTGAATTCAAAACCAGTAAAACTTCCAATTAGAGGAAAAACTTAACGAGCTACATTTTATACTTTCAAATACTTCTAGTATGAAGTTGAAATACATTCAATGCCATGTGAACGAGAGTATACGTAGAATCATAGTGACGATCGGATTTGTATTTCGTATTCTACAAAAGGTAAATTTCAATTTTTTCAATTATTTGTTTTTTAGATTTTTGTTTTGTTTCTGTTTTCTGTGATTGAAATGATGAATTATTTTTCGAGTGTAGTATTTGATCTTTTTATTTTTGATATATTTCAAGGCTTAAAGATGTCAAGCATAACAGTTGTTATCAGACACTCTGGGTTTTTTAACGACTAGAATTGCTTTGTTAATTACAAAATAAACGCAATTGTATTCAAAGATTATTGTTCATATGCTGAGTTGCTTGAGATTATTGCGATTCAGATAGGAGTTGATACTAGTAAGAAATCCATTTCAATAAAATATGTTGTCGAAGGAGACATTACACCGATTGAAATACACAATGATATAGGAGTTAGGGTGTATGTTGAGCTTAAGAGAGAAAACAAAGGATTTGAGATGTATCAGATATGCGCTACCATAACTGATAATAGGATTGATAAATTTGTGTCCAGAGAATCCACAGTTGGGGATGATATATTTCAAATTGAAATTGAAGATTATACGCATGCTATGGATGTAGTTGAATCAAATGATTTGGATTTGTCGGATTGTTCCAAGGCTGTTGTATTATTTGAAAACAACGACAACTTCATAATTTCGAACAATGAACAAAAGGAAGTTTTCGTTGATCAGATATTCAAGGATAAGGATACTCTGAGGATAGTTATGGCAAATTATGCAATTCGCAAAAGATTCAATTTCAGAACAGAGAGGTCAAATGCAGTAAGGTATGTTGTATTTATTGAAATATATTGAAATATACATCGAAATACATACTGTTTATAGTGGCATACTATTTCCTGAGTTTAAATTTCGAATGTATTGGATTAAATACATTGAAATGTGTTTTTTGAACTTTAATTTTACTGTTATTTTTCATGGATTTGTTTTTGTAGTTACACACTGGTATGTTGGTCAACTAATTGTCATTGGAAATTCCGAGCTTCTAGTATTGCCAATTTTGAAATGTTCAGAGTGAGATATTTCCATGACGAATATACGTGTCCGTTGAAGGACAAGGTGTATTCCCAAAGACAAGCAACAAGTGGGTTTATTTGGGCATCAGTTGTTAAGCCAAAAATAGCAAACCACAAAAGGAAATATACACCTAATGATATAGTAGACGACATAAAAAAATAGTTTGGCATTGATGTTTCTTATATGACGGCCTGGAGGTCTAGAGAAAAGGCAATGAATGAATTAAGAGGGGAACCACTTGAATCATATAAGAAGTTACCGGGGTATGTGTACATCTTAGACAAAACATATCCTGGATCACGTGTGAGAATGCATAAATCAGAACAAAATGAGTTCTTGTATTTTTTTTTGTAGCCCTTAAAGCGTTCATAAAAGGATTCGAGTGTTGTAGACCAATAGTGGAAGTAGATGGTTCCCACCTTAAAACTACATATAACGGTACATTCGTATCAGCCAGCACGATGGATGGTGCAGGTATGTAGTCACTTTTTTTTGTTGTTTCCTTTTGGGGTATATTTCATTATATTTTAAATGAATGTCTCAGTTTTTTTATGGTACTGGTTATTGTACAATAACACTCTACAATAGTATATTACATTGTATTTTAATGTATTGCACATATTTTTAAGCTATATTTCACAGTTAAAAGCTGTCACTGTAAAGTATATTTCATTATATTTCAATGTATTTCATAAAATATTTGCTTTATTTCGCTGTAAAATCAAATGTTGCAAAGAGTATATTTCATAGTATTCCCTATATTTTTTTAGCTATAGTTCTCTGTAAGATTATTCATGTTTGCGCAGGAAATATTTTGCCATTGGCATATGGTGTGATAGATTCCGAGAATGATAAGTTTTGGACGTGGTTCTTTGAGCAGTTCAGACAAGCTTATAGAATTAGGGATAACATGTGTGTTGTACCAGATAGGCATGAGAGCATTATTAAGGCAGTGTTAAGAGTATATCCAACTGTGCCACATTTGGTGAGTATATGGCATTTATGGAAAAGTGTGACAAAGCATTACAAGACGAAAGATGAAGTATTGAGCCCCATATTCTATGCACTTGCAAAATCATACACACAGGATGAGTTAGACAAGATGATGGAGAAGATTGAGAAGGTTGACTATCGGGTAAAAGATTACTTGGAGAATGCTGGAAGGGAAAAGTGGGCTCGACTGTATTCACCAGTTAACAGAAGATGGACAATGACCTCAAATATAGCCGAGTGTATTAATGGAAAACTAGTAGCAGCAAGAGAGTTGCCTATTTTTGATTTTCTTGAAGAAGTGAGAAAGATGTTCGGAAGATGGAATTGCACTAATAGAAGAAACGGTACATACACATTCACAACGCTCGGGAAAGCATTGCAGCAATTATTATCAATAAATTAGTGTAAATCTCTACGTATGACGATATGTTTACTATTAAATTTATATAAGTATGACTATATATATTGTTAAATGTATTTCAGTATGGGTTTGAAAGTATTGACTCTATGTAAATCCTGTTCTGACAAAATTCTTGTTTGTTAGATTGAACCATCGATTGAATTTGTGTATACCGTACATGATCAACCAAGGCGTTTCATAATTGATCTTAAAAATAAAACATGCAGCTGTCGGATGTTCCAAATGGATGAGATACCATGTCCGCATGCATGGGCTGTTTTGAAGAGTAAGAGCCTTATGCCTGATGATTTTTGCTCAGATCTATTCAAACCAAAAATAGTGGTGAAGACGTATGATGTGCCAGTTGATCCTCTCCCTGACGAGAGTGAGTGGAATACTCCTAAACACATATCTGATGAAGTTCTTTTACCACCGAGATACAAGAGACCCCCCGGAAGGCCAAAGAAAAAGCGAGACGAACCATTAATGGAGACGATGATTGGTAAACGTAGGAATGCTTGTAATACTTGTGGACGTCTTGGCCACAATAGGGGTTCTTGTTCTAATGAGCCTCGTAAGAAGTAGATGTTTAGTTTGTAAGTGCACTTATTTGTTATGGAACATTTATCCCAGAAAAATAATTTTCAATAAGCAAATTATTGGTTAATCGTTGTACTCTGCATTTTCTTCAGTTGTTTATACGTGATATGATCCTACTTGGCACACTTTACTTCAAGACATCCATCCGAGGCCAAGTCATGAAACTTCAAACTCTACAAGCGGCGTGGATGACAAGGATGGCATGGAAGGCCTTTGGAGGCTCCTACAAGCCACACAAGATGACTTACGATGTGTGAAAGGTAGCTTGGGCAAGGCTTGGAGAAGAAGCAACTAGAAAATAGGCCTATAATTCAAAAGTGGGTAGAAGTGCAAAAGGGTAGATATGCAAATATGGCTTGACGTGCAAAAGAAGGGGCA
This sequence comes from Lycium barbarum, assembly GCF_019175385.1. Classification (NCBI taxonomy): domain Eukaryota; kingdom Viridiplantae; phylum Streptophyta; class Magnoliopsida; order Solanales; family Solanaceae; genus Lycium; species Lycium barbarum. Next base: position 120,986,201 of record NC_083340.1, on the reverse strand, counting down.
TAGATGCAAATGGTCACAATTGCAAGCTTTGAGGATTGGATAATGGATATATGTGCAAGAAGGAGTCTTTTCAAGTTTCAAGCTAACATCCAACTAGCCAAACAAGGCCCTTGCCTCATTAAGGGCAATAATGTAATAGTTAGGTTTCTTCTTATTTCCTAGAAGTATAATGATATGATTCTCATTGGCTCGAGTTCATTTATAAAGCCTATGATTCGTGGTGAAGCTCAACTTAGAGTCTATGATCTTCATTGGAGCTTATTCACCACATTTAGAGTGTTTCAAAGGGCCTCAAGTGTGTATTTCCATACTACACACTTGAGGATGATCATTGATGAGAGCCAAGTCTCGACTAGCTTCATAGAGGTGGAATCCTACAACATTTGGGAGATTGCTTGGTTAGGAGATTTAGAGCTCGAGGTGGCTATTTGCGGAAAGGGCTATTTGTGCTAGTGGCTACTTTGCGCAAGGAGGGTTATGCTTGCAAGAAGGCCATGCATACAAGGTTGATTAGGGGGCCATCTATGCAAGGAGAGACGTGTTTGTCCATTGAAGGCCAATCCTTGAATTGAAGACTACACTAAGAAGACTAGCCAAACAAGGCCCTTACTTCATTAAAGGTAGCATTATAATTGCCTAGTAGTATTCTTTACTTAGCTTGTATATATAGCTTGTCTTTCATTTCATTACTTAGATTATGTTGAATTGAGATGAATACTCTAAATTCAGTGATAGTTTGGTAGTTTAGTGTAGTGCTAATCCAGTGATTAGTGATAATTAATCATGGTGAATTCCATTATTGGCTATGAAACCCTTTTCCATTGATTTTCAATAGAGTTGTTCATTTGTGGATTTATTTGGATTACTCTTGGTTGATTATCAAATAGTATAGGTTCGTTAGTAGGAATTGATTAGGAGAGTTCATGTTTCATATACCTAAGTTTGCCTATAACTCTTTTATTAATTAGTTCTTGCTTTTATCCCTCTTCTTCTCATCCCAAATCCTTCACTTCTCATCCCTTGATTTCTTCGTTATCTTTATTTTCACGTATTTGTTATTTGAATCTCTGTCTTCCACAAGCCGGATCGTATCATATAAGTAGGAGGACTACCCTCATTTACACTTAGACTTGGATAATGAATATTTGAGAGATACTCATTATTTGAGTGATAGATTGTTAGGTAGAATCTAGTGTTAGTTTAGTCATATGATGGTGGATTCCATTGTTGGTTGTAGAACCTTTTATTTCCGATGAATTGATGAAGATTGTTCATTTGTGGATTTCAAGTGAACTTCTTGCCTTGATTCATATTACTTTGGTTCTTTTCGTGTTTGAATTCAAATTAGAAGGGTTTAGGTTTAATATACCTAGATTTGTCTATAGGATTCCCCCATTCGGGTCAAGTATCTATCTCTCTATTTCTCATCTTTTTTCTTCGTATCCTTTAATTTTCCATGATTGAATTGATTTGGCTTCGTCCCCAAATCGATTTGTTATCATTTGGTATCAGAGCAAGGTAGAGGGATCATTCCATTGATTCTTCAATCCTTGGTTGAACAAGAGAAAAAAATGAAAATCAAGAAAAATTTGAAAATTGGTGTTTTGATGTTTGTTTGTTGGATTTGAGGTTGAATCTGTATTTATTGATATCTAAAATCTCTAAATCCGAAGTTTGGAGAGGTTTGGTGAAGATTGGAGTGTTTCACCACTGTATTTAAAGCTCTTGAAAAAAAATGATTTTTTTTTTGTGGTTTGATTTTGTTGTTTTTGAAGTTAGATTTGAGTTTATTGAGGTGGAATACATTTAAATCCGAAGTTTGGTGGAGTTTGAAGGTATTTTGAGAATTTCACCATTCTTGGAGCTTCAAGCTTGAAGAACAAGTTTGAGTTTTGTTGAAGGAGGTAAAATTGGAGGTTAAAACCTATTGGGCTTCGTTCTCTACATCATAGAGAACTTAGATCCGAAATTTGAGTTAATTTGGAGCTAATTTGAAGGATCTACCATTTTTGGGTTTTGAAGGTTTGAAGAACTTCAAATGGTTCTTCAAATTTAGGATTAAATTGAAGCTAATTGAGTGTTGAATCTCGTTCTCTAGGTGAAGCAGATCCTAGATCTAAAAGTTGGTGGAAAAACAAGAAGATTTGAAAGGGTTTTAAAGTTGGATGTTCTTTGTGTTCTTGAGGGTATTCAAATCTTCATAAGGAAGAAGAAGATCAAAAAGGGAGTTTGATCCAAAATATTTTTCCAAAGTTGTGGAAAGTTGTTTTTCTACCCCAATACACTTCATTTTCAATTTCCCAACCCAAGTCCCAAAATGCATCCGAATGCAGTGGGAACCGAACCAGATATACACACAAGTTATAAACGACCATCCGGACCTCTCGAAATGGATGAAATTTGGAAAAAGGTCTGTTTACCCAAAAGTCAACTTTGGGTTCAACTCTTTTTCACTTAAATCCCATAATTCACAAAAAGTTACCCAAATTTGATCTAGACACCTCAGGATGCTTGTCAACAGTCCTCTCGGGTCAAAAGTGAGCTAATCAATGCTCGAAAAAGGCAAAAATGCAGGAAAGACTATAACGACTTGGTCGTAATCTCTTGGCTATGGTATTGTTGATATTGTTATGGTTGTTTGGGAGTTGCCTTGAAGTTGGAGGAAGTAGATGATATAGGGGAAATGCTGCCCAAATTTCGTTAGATCACTTATTTAACCTTATGAGAGTTTCAATGACTTAACCTTAGAATGAATCATCTTGAATGTAGATTTGCAAGCTCGGGAGGATAGACGTTGAGTGGTTAAGTAGACGATGAGGTATGTAAGGCTGTGTCTTTCTTTCTTTTGGCATGATCATATTGATACGAACATATACAAATGTCCTTCATAATGACTCCATTCCTAGAAATACTAGAAGCTTATGGTTCTTGATGTTCTTATGATATTGTTGATATTTGTCTCATGAGTATTGATCTTTATCATATGGTTATTGATCTTATTCATTGATGTTGATATCATCTTATAGTTATTGCTCCTTCAAGGTGAGATATGTTCATGATGTTAGATCCATAATGGTAATCCAAGGTTTACCGACCTCACGTCACTCTGACAGAGTCATGACGTTTCTTTGAGCTCTCATGCATGCTTTATATATATATGTAGCTATTTTCTCACACCGAGCCACGCTATAGTCGGTCGGGTACGACACCTATTGTGCACAACGCTGTAGTTGGGTACAGATAACACCAAGCCTATCATGGCCGGGTAAGGTATTATGATATATGTATGCATGGAATGGTTTTCTTGAAAAAGGAAAGTACGCATGATATCCTCCTTAAGAGGCACTCAGATGTACAGGTTATTTCGTTTATCTCATATTACTTCCATATCTTTATTATGTTAGTATTCATGCTTTACATACTCAGTACATTATTCGTACTGACGTCCCTTTTTGTTTGTGGAGGTTGCGTTCATGCCCGTAGGTAGATAGGGAGACGGATCAAGCCCGTAGGCTGCCTTTCCAACACTTGTACAGGGGAGCTCCACTTGTTCCGGAGCTGCAGTTCTGTCGGTACTATTCTTTTCTGTATATATGGGCATGGCGGGGCCTTGTCCCATCCTTATGATGTTATGCTCGTAGACAGATATGTACAGCTCGATGTCCTATGATATTTGTTATATTACTTTGATAGCCTTGTTGGCTTGGGTATATGGGCACAATTTTTTGACGTATGTATGTATATATATATATATATATATATAGCATTTAGGCTTGTGTCCCTTACAAATTATGATATTTATGAATTAGCTTTATGGCCCACTCAGATATGACTATGAGAGGTACATTTTTGTGGTTCTTGGTAGACCAGCTCCGGGTGCCCGTCATGGCCCTCCGGTTGGGTTGTGACACGTGTTTTATTTATTCTTGGAATGTGTTGTGATCGTACTTGACTGCTCGAATGCTTATCATTTAGTTATCTAACTATTGTCAACCTATGATACCTAACAGTACATAGTGTATGTACTGATACTACATTGTTGTACGTTTCTTCTGAGTGCAGAGTTTGTAGGGGGCTCCACTTCTACCCCTTGAGAGTGATCCCGAGGCTAGGCTTTCGAGTGTCCAGGGTGAGCATCTGATGGATCCGCTGCCTGGAGATTGCTCTATCCCTCTATTTTTATTTTCCCTTTCTGAGATAGATGTTTATTTTAAGACTTGTATTTTCGAGACATATGTCCTTAGTTGTTCTTGTACTATTCAGACCAGATTCGGGGGTTTTATGTTGTAGGCTTCCGCATAATTATCTATTTATAATTTGAGAATACTATTTCTTCTTATTTACTTTCTTATGATGTTTTTAGAAGTTGAGGAAGTGATGGGTTCGCCGACCAGGTTGGAAAGGGTAGGTATCCGCGCAATCCGTTACTTAGGTCATGAAAATTTGGTATCAAAGCCAGGTTACCCAGTCTATAAGTACAAGAGTATGCCTAGTAGAGTCTTACGGATCAGTACGATGAGCTCCGTACTTATCTGCAGGAGGCTATGGGAAATTTAGGAAACTTCGAATTATTTCATTCTTTCGTGCTACTTTATTCAAAGTAGTATCAAGAATATTCGAATTTGTATCTGATTCACTTCTATTCCCTCACAGATGGTGAGGACCGCACAACCATTTCTAGGGATGAGGTTCCCGAGCTTGCAGTTGGGGATAGAGCACGAGGATGAAGTCGCGCTAGAGGCCGCAACAATGCCAGAGGTCGGGGTGCCGCTCCAGCTAGGGGCAGGGCCCCTGTGGCTGGATAGAGGCACGCTATGTCATTATCACTAGAGCCAGAGCGCTAGCCTGCGCGTGAGCATGCTGTTGAGGAAGGGCTAGGACTAGCCCAGACTCATCCCGAGGTGATTTCTACTTCGGTGCTTCAGGACACCATGGCTGGCATTCTGCTATATCTTGATGGACAACATGCCGTGGGTGGTACCACTACTCTTGGGATCACAGACTAGAGCAGGAGCGCAGACTACTAAGTAGGGACAAACTGCGGGGATGCCGCTTGCTACTGCCATGGCCCCTTGGATTGATGGGATTCCAGTACCTGCGGGTGCTCCTAGGCCCGTTGCGGGTCCAGTTATGACCCTTGGAGATCAGGGGCTGATTGGTATATTTCTTAAGATAGAGCCGCCTAGATTCTTTGGTACGCCGAGTGAGGATGCTTATGAGTTTGTGATGGATATGCATGAGAGGCTATATAAGATGGGGGCTGTTTTGTCTCATGGGGTTGACTACGTGTCCTACCAGTTGCGTGGGGACGCGAAGACTTGCTGGAGGTCGTTCATTGATTGTCGACCCATTGGGTTCTAATGATTTCCTAAGGAAGCAATTAAGCACCTCATGAAATCCGTAAATGCGGTTACTGACGGATTTAAACATTTTTGGCTAAAAAGAGTACAATTTACTTTAAAAATTGGAGAACGAAGAAATAGTTTTATTTAACTAATTATTTATATTCAATTAAAGAAAATATTTAAAATGAGTCAAATCGAATCATAAACTTTACTTAATACTTAACAATTTGTACTATTTCCACTTTGTGAAATAATACAAATATTCAAATATTTCAAGTAAAGTTTCAACGTTTAATCATATATATCTTAGTTACTTTGAATTAAATTGAACTTCGGAACTAAACAATTAAATTATTTTAGACTTCTTGTTTAATAACTTGAAAAGACATAGAAAAATCTTTAAGTAAAATTACTACTCTTTTTCTAAAAATTGTTATAAATAAACCTAAGTCTTGCCTAGTGAAGGAGACTTATAACTGATTTTTAGAACTTCAAAAATGTAGGACTGATTTGTAGCATAAAGAGCTTGTTTTTCAAGAAAAATTGAGAACTTAAATAGTGACAAAAGTTTAAAAAAAAAACAAGAAATAAAAGGGAAAAAGACATGTTGTGGCCACCAACAAAAAGAAAAGGCACAATTTTAAGCAAATGACCAGAAATAGCCCTTCAGCACAATTTCTCCTCTATTTTCTTTCCCCTCTAAGGTAGTCTGAACATTTAATTTATCTGTCGCACTAAATTAGACACAAACATTCTTATGGAAGAAAATTCTAAGGGACCATCTTTTCCTCTTATTTTTCTTGGTGTAATAATACACCATTCTGATAATGTTGCCTAGCTGAGAATTAAAAGCTCATATTTGAGTATGAGCAAATATCCGCGGGTTTAACTGTATAAGAGTGGGTTGAAACTTTTGGCATCTAAAGGATTTTTGGTCAAATTATTGTATGTAAATGACCGTGTCAACACCCAAAGTCAAGGTTCATGATGGAACCTACACCCTCCGACCGGTAGGCGAACCATTCCTGAAATAGCAAATCATTTGAAAATGGAACGTAAGAGAATTGATTACACCAACAACACTATCTAATCAGTCCTAATATATATATATATATATATATATATATATATATATATATATATATATATATATATATATATATATATATATATATATATATATTAGGACTGATTAGATAGTGTTGTTGGTGTAATCTGTTACATCTCGGAAATTTCCCCGTGAACGTACAACGAATAGACGAACAAAGAATACGAGTATATGAGGTTTTAATCAGAAGGGAATGACGTTTGACGACCCTAAGTAAGATTTCAGAGGCAATGGGAACAAGAGATAGGTTATGCTCCACAATGACTAATTATAGGTTTTGAAGACGTGAAAGTTGCGGATTTACACTTTGGCCCAGTCGATCGTAAAATGAAATACGGACCGTAAAGTGGTATACGGCCCGTAAACTACCACGTCGTATTTCAACTTACAAAACTTCAACTTTCTGTCAAATGTTCAAATGGTTAAATACGACTTGGAATACGGACCGTAAATCGAAATATGGCCCGTAAACTGCGATCGTAAATCATCATGATCCCAGCGTACCTTTCTGGTTCTGTTATGCTTAAATACTACCACGAAATACGGCCCGTAAACTAGAATACGAACCGTAAACTAGGTTTACGACCACTTTGCACTTCAACTACTGTTCATTTCGGATCAGATTTTAAGTCATTAAAAGGAGACCCAAGCTCATTAAATTCATTTCATTTCCACGATACTTCTCTCTAGAAACCTCTAGAATATTCTCCACTCTTCATTACAAGAAAATCAAAGGAAATGCATGATCAATCACACCAAATTCATGAAACAAAGTGTATGAAACCTAGCTAAAGTTCATCTCTCTCAAGAAAACCCAAAGGAAGTGAAGTAGGGTTTTGGTGCTAGAGGAGTAATTTTATTCAAGGCTTGTTCAACCATCATCTAAGGTAAGTTTCATGACTAAACCATGTTATTTAAGGTATTGGAAGGTTAAGATACTTGAATTTTAGAAAGACATAGGAAATGGGTCATTAATGAGTGAATAGTGTCATGGTTGGATGGTAATTGGGTTGAATCATGAATGCTGGTGTGTTGTGATTATGAATACGTTATAAATGACATCTATACCATGAAATGAGTATCATATATGAGGAAACGCGATAGGCTATAACCATAAATGTGGAGAAATTGAAGAGAAATGGTGGATTGTGGTCAATGTATATAAATAATGATTGTTGATTGCGATATTGTGAATGTTGTTGTGAGCGTGTGGGAGTTGATATAGCATGTGGGGAAAGTAGTATAAACAAAGGAAGTGCTGTCCAATTTTCTCTAGAAATAGTAGCGCGTTCTTATAGTCGACTAACTAACGTTAGTACGAATTCTCTTGAAGGTAGAACGTGATATTGAAGGAGAACAAGTGAACGCTAGGCTAATTAAACGACAAAGGTATGTAAGGCTTATCCCTTCCTTCAAATGCATGAATCCTCCAAGTTTTTCCATGATCCTCCTATATGATGGAGCTTATGAGTCCGTAAAGATACTAAACTACATACGAGCATGATAGTGATGATGATGAGTTAAAGTATAGCGACTCGAGAGTTCATGATATTATTGATCACACTCACCTTATGTATTATTTCCTTCAAGGTGAGGCAGGCTACTCGTAAATGATCATAATATAATTGGGGGTTCACGACCTTATGTCACCTCGATGTAGTTATTGTTGTCTTCAACGTTTAATATACTTTCCTAATGATAAATGTGAAATAATGCTAAGTCATGATATGTCTATAAGATGATCAATAATGCTAGCTTATAATATGCCTATGTTATGTATGAAAATGCCGAGCTATGATAAGATTACGATATGTTCATGAGATGTGTAATAATGATGGATTATGATTGACGATATGACGATATGATTCCACCGCGCCTAGATGGCCGGGCATGTCACCGCTAAGGCGGGCTGCAAATGATTCCGCCGTGCCTCAATGGCCGGGCATGTCATCGCTAAGGCGGGCTGCTATGTTTACACCGAGCCTAGAGGGCCGGGCATGATCACCACTAGTGGGCGGCATATGATAGTGTGACGACCCGACTAGGGGCCGCGACAGGTACCCGGGGCTAACCACCAAGCACCGCTCATTCTATTACTCATCATACTCATTAAGCCTTCTTTTATCAATTTATACTCAAGACATAAGAAAATCATCTTTTAATTTGAGAACATAAAATACTTTTATATGCATAAGCTTCTCGGCCATCAAAATAATATATGTACATAGTAACAATCTCGTGAGACCATCTAACCCACACTGCGCATCTACGAGCCTCTACTGGAGTGCTAAACATAAAGACGGGACAAGACCCCGTCACGCCCAAAATACATATACATGGATATACACAAAAGAATAATCATAAGCACCTCCGGGACAAAGGAGTGCTTTCGAATCAGCTGACAGCTACTACGAATCTAGATCAAGCTCACCTCCCTATCTACCTGTGGGCATGAACACAACGTCCAAAGAAACGGACGTCAGTACGAACATTGTACTGAGTATGAGAGGCATAAACAATGAAATAAGACAATGATATAGAAGAAATATCAATATGGAGCATCTGTATCTAACTGTCAAGTACAAAGGAAATAATGCATGCTGGCTTACTCATAATCATCATCATGTCATGTATGCATAAATGTATAAGTTGCCCGTCCATGTAGGTACGGTGTGATAATGTATAAGTTGCTCGTCCATGTCGGATCGGTGTGATAGTCATAACATTAGCCTGCGTCCAGGCCTCCCGCGTCCGGGGTATCATCTCATGCCGCCCACTAGTGGTGCTGCCCGTGCCATATAGACACGGTGTAATCATCTATAAGCCGCCCGCTTTAGCGGTGCTTCCTGGCCTTACAGGCGTGGTGTAATGTCATCAACATGTACTCATCATAATGCATGCACAATAACTCAAAGTTAATTATACTTTATAGAGGTGACATAAGGTCGTGAACCCCCGATTCCATTATGGACATTTATAAGTATTCTGCCTCACCTTAAAGGAAATAGTATATAAGGTGAGTATACACAACGAATAACATCATCAACTTTATAGGAACATCATATCGTGAACGCTAGAATCTTTATACTTAACTCATCATCGTCATTATTGAACTCATAATATATCTCTCATCTCATAAGGCTATTCATGAACATGGACTATTAGTTTTCCGGGATATAAAGGATTAATGGAGAAGGAGGAAAAAATCATACCATAGGATTCGTGCCATAGAAAGAAAGGACTTTCCTCACATACCTTTTACGTTCAACTAATCTATAGTTCGCTTGTTCTCCTTCAATGCCACGTTCTACCTTCAAGAGAATTTGTATCGACATTAGCTAACAATTATAAGAATGGCTTACTAACGCTAGAGAAAATTGGACAGCATTTCCTTCGTTTATACTACTTTTCCCATATTCTATATCAACTCTCAAACGTTCATAACAACATTCTCAATATGATAGACAACACTCATCATTCGTTTACAATATTCGTATTTCACACTTTGTCTTCAATTTCTCCACAATCATGGCCATGGTTCATTGTTACATTTTTTTCTCACATAGGATACTTATTCCATGTTCTAAATGCCATTCATAACATTTTTATAATCACAAATTATCAATGATCATGGCTCAATTCAAACCTTTACTCAACAATGCTACTATTCACACTTTCATGACTCATTTCTTACACCCTTTTATAATCCAAGTGTTTCAACTCTTCCATATCCTAAATAACATGTAAATTCCATAAAACTTACCTTAGATGTTATAGGAACAAGCCTTGAGTGGTAGGGTTTTTTTTTTTAAGCATATATAAGGGGGGTAGAGGTGTTGAGGGCACTTCAAGGTGATTGACGCTGGGCGAGGCGTGCGGGCAGTGGGCGTGTGGGCGTGTAGTAGTGTGGTCACATGGTGTAATGCATGGCTAGTCCGTGCTACGACACCGGTGTGTTCTCACGAAAAAAGCCGACGACGACCCGGTGCGCGCCCGTAGTAGGCCGGCGGTGGCACAAGTCGTGGGGGGCTGTCGGCCAATGACGGGACAAGGCGGTGCCTTCGTGTCGTGCGGCGAGTTTTAGGCGCTGGATCTTGGGGCCGGCTCCCGGGGCGAGCTGCACCGCACGGGGCTAAGCCTGCGACCCGTCAGGCACCGTCGGTTTCTTGCACCAAAACCCTGGTTCACTTCTCTTGAAATTTCTTAACTTGGATGAACTCTGATGAGTTTCATACACTTGATTCACTTGAATTCTTGATATTGATCTTTGATTTCCCTTGTTTTCTTGTAGATGAAGAGTGGAGAATATTCTAGAGGTTTCTAGAGAGAAGTGGTGTGGAAATGAAATGAATTAATGAGCTTGGGTCTCCTTTTTAATGACTTAAAATCTGATTTGAAACGAACAGTAGTTGAAAGTGCACAGTGGTCGTAAACTCGGTTTACGGTCCGTATTCCAGTTTACGGTCCGTATTCTGTGGGCGTATTTAAGCATAACAGAACCAGAAAGGTAGGCTGAGGACATGGTGATTTACGAACTCAATTTACGGGCCGTATTTCAGTTTATGGTCTGTATTTCAAGTCGTCTTTAACCATTCAAGCATTGGACAGAAAGTTGAAGTTTTGGAAGTTGAAATACAACATGGCAGTTTACGGCTCGTATTTCATTTTACGATCAACTGGGCCAAAGTGCAAATCTGCAACTTTCCACATTTTCAGAACCTATAAATAGTCGTTGGGCTCATAACCTACCTCTTATTCCCATTACCTTTGAAATCTGAATTAGGGTCGTCAAACATCATTCCCTTCTTAGTAGAACATCGTATAATCGTATCCTTCGTTAGTCTATTCACTGTACGAGATAGAAAATTTCCGAGGTGTAACAGATAGTTACCCGGACGCGGGATAACGATGGGGATTACGATGTGACCAGATATGTGATGTGATGACATATGTACTATGATTATGTAAAATATGATATAAGTACGAAATGTATTTACTTACGACACTCTTGCAGGTTATATCTTTCTCTTATGGCTCACAATCCTCCTATTATATTTATTTCATTCTTGTCTTACATACTCAGTACAATATTCGTACTGACGTCCGTTTTCTTCGGACGTTGTGTTCATACCCACAGGTGGACAGGGAGGCGAGCTTGAGCCAGACTCGTAGGAGCTGTTAGCCGATTGAAAGCACTCCTTTGTTCCGGAGATGCTTGATTATTCTTTTGTGTACATTTGTATATGTGGGCACGACGGGGTCCTGTCCTGTCTACATGTCTAGTACTCTAGTAGAGGCTCGTAGATACGCAGTGTGGGTTATATGGTTTCACGATATTGCCGTCATGTATATGTATATCTATATTATTTTGATAGCCTAATGGCTTATGTATATAAAAGGGTAATATGTTTGAAATGGAAGATGATTTCCTTAAAAAAAAAATTTAGTATAAAATTGATAAAGAAACGTCGGATGAGTATAATGAGTAATAGAACGAGTGGTGCTCGGTGGTTAGCCCCGGGTACCCATCACGGCCCCTAGCTGGGTCGTGACAAAGCTTGATAGTTCACGAGCTCCATCAATTATCTAATCTTGGAGTGCGTGTAATTGATTCGGGTAGTGTCGGGATTAGTATTAACGAACCTACAGTTTCATCTTTGAATATAGAAGTGAAAGAATGGCAATATGAAGATCCTAAACTGTGTCGTTACAGAGACATATCTCATGGGGAAGAGAGTCTCCATTTGAAGTTTCTATGGATGTAATTCTTAGATACCGAGGTAGGCTATGTGTGCCGAAGGTGGCAGAATTACGCCGACGAATTCTAGAGGAAACACATTGTTCCCGGTATTCTATTCACCCAGGTGCAACCAAGATGTATCATGACCTTAAACAAATATATTGGTGGGACGGCATGAAAAGAGATATAGCAGAATTTGTAGTCCAATGTCCAAATTGCCAATAAGTAAAGATTGAACATCAAAAGCCAGGAGGCTTATTGCAAGCAATGGAAATCCCTACTTGGAAATGGGAAGTGATCAACATGGATTTTATTGTGGGGTTACCTCGTTCCCGTGGCAAGTATGATTCTATATGGGTGATCGTGGATAGATTGACGAAAGTAACCCATTTTCTTCCAGTTAGAACCACGTACTCAGCCGAAGATTATGCGAGGTTATATCTCAAGGAAATTGTACGACTTTATGGTATTCCATTATCTATTATTACAGATAGAGGGGCACAGTTTACAGCCAAGTTCTAGAAGTCCTTCAAAGAAGGTCTAGGCACTCAAGTGAAGCTTAGCACGACATTTCATCCACAGACTGATGGACAACCCGAGCGTACTATTTAAACTTTGGAAGATATGCTATGAGCATATATATTAGATTTTGGTGGTAGCTGGGATGATCACTTATCCCTTATTGAGTTTGCTTACAACAATAGCTATCATTCCAGTATTCAAATTGCCCCATATGAAGCTTTATATGGGAGGAAATGTAGATCCCCAGTCGGATGGTTCGAAATAGGAGAAGCACAACTAGTAGGCCCTGAATTGATTCAACAAGCGGTGGAAAAAGTTAAGGTGATCCAAGATCGATTATTGATAGCCCAAAGTCACCAAAAGTCTTATGCAGACAATCACCGACGAGACTTGGAATTCCAGGTTGATGATTGGGTATTTTTGAAAGTATCGCCAATGAAAGGGGTGATGAGATTTGGTAAGAAAGGGAAGCTAAGTCCTAGATACATTGGACCCTATAGAATTATCCGCAAGGTGGGTCAGGTGGCCTATAAATTGGACTTACCCTTGAAGCTTGAATCAGTCCATCCAGTCTTTCACGTTTCGATGCTCCGCAAGTGTGTTGGAGATCCCACGAATATTGTCCTGATAGATGATGTGCAAGTAACAGAAAATCTAACCTATGAAGAAGTGCCTATTGCTATTCTAGACAGGAGAGTGCGAACACTCCGAAATAAAGAGGTAGCTTCAGTTAAAATCTTGTGACGAAACAATAACCGGGAAGAAATGACTTGGGAGGCGGAAGAGCAGATAAAATCCACGTACCCGCATTTATTTCAAACCCCAGAAGAAATTCAAGATGAAGCGTCAACGATATAAGGTATATATGTTTACGTTTCATGCTTTTGGTCGTGTGTGGCCATAGATATGTTGCTATTGTGATGTAACCCTATGAGGCAATGATATTATGGGTTGATATGACAGGATGGTAGTGCCATATTACAGGGGAAACTCTGGCGAAATTTTTCTAGAATCCCCGATGACTTAACATTCGAGGACGAATGTTCCAAAAGGGGGGAAGAATGTTACATCTCAGAAATTTCCCCATGAACATACAACGAATAGACTAACAAAGAGTACGAGTATATGAGGTTTTAATCAGAAGGGAATGACGTTTTACGATCCTAAGTAAAATTTCAGAGGCAATGGGAACAAGAGATAGGTTATGCTCCATAATGACTAATTATAGGTTTTGAAGACGTGAAAGTTGCGGATTTGCAATTTGGCCCAGTCGATCGTAAAATGAAATACGGACCGTAAAGTGGTATACGGCCCATAAACTACCAAGTCGTATTTCAACTTACAAAACTTCAACTTTCTGTCAAATGTTCAAATGGTTAAATACGACTTGGAATACGGACCGTAAATCGAAATACGGCCCGTAAACTGAGATCGTAAATCACCATGATCCCAACGTACCTTTCTGGTTCTGTTATGCTTAAATACGACCACGAAATACGACCCGTAAACTAGAATACGGACCGTAAACTGGGTTTACGACCACTGTGCACTTCAACTACTGTTCATTCCGGATCAAATTTTAAGTCATTAAAAGGAGACCCAAGCTCATTAAATTCATTTCATTTCCACGATACTTCTCTCTAGAAACCTCTAGAATACTCTCCACCCTTCATTACAAGAAAATCAAAGGAAATCCATGATCAATAACACCAAATCCATGAAACAAAGTGTATGAACCCTAGCTAAAGTTCATCTCTCTCAAGAAAACCCAAAGGAAGTGAAGTAGGGTTTTGGTGCTAGAGGAGTAATTCCATTCAAGGCTTGTTCAACCATCATCTAAGGTAAGTTTCATGACTAAACCATGTTGTTTAAAGTATTGGAAGGTTAAGATACTTGAATTGTAGAAAGACATAGGAAATGGGTCATTAACGAGTGAATAGTGTCATGGTTGGATGGTAGTTGGGTTGAATCATGAATGTTGGTGTGTTGTGATTATGAATACGTTATAAATGACATCTAGACCATGAAATGAGTATCATATATGAGGAAACGCGATAGTGAGCTATAACCATAAATGTGGAGAAATTGAAGAGAAATGGTGGATTGTGGTCAATGTATATAAATGATGATTGTTGATTGCGATAAATGTTGTTGTGAGCGTGTGGGAGTTGATACATCATGTGGGGAAAGTATTATAAACAAAGGAAGTGTTGTCCAATTTTCTCTAGAAATAGTAGCGCGTTCTTAGATTCGACTAACTAACGTTAGTACGAATTCTCTTGAAGGTAGAATGTGACATTGAAGGAGAACAACCGAACGCTAGGCTAATTAAATGACAAAGGTATGTAAGGCTTATCCCTTCCTTCAAAGGCATGAATCCTCCAAGTTTTTCCATGATCCTCCTATATGATGGAGCTTATGAGTCCGTCAAGATACTAAACTACATACGAGCATGATAGTGATGATGATGAGTTAAAGTATAACGACTCGAGAGTTCATGATATTATTGCTCACACTCACCTTATGTATTATTTCCTTCAAGGTGAGGCAGGCTACTCGTAAATGATCATAATATAATCGGGGGTTCACGACCTTATGTCACCCCGATGTAGTTATGGTTGTCTTCAAAGTTTAATGTACTTTCCTAATGATAAATGTGAAATAATGCTAAGTCATGATATGTCTATAAGATGATCAATGATGCTAGCTTATAATATGCCTATGTTATGTATGAGAATGTCGAGCTATGATAAGATTACGATATGTTCGTGAGATGTGTAATAATGATGGATTATGATTGACGATATGACGATATGATTCCACCGTGCCTCAATGGCCGGGCATGTCACCGCTAAGGCGGGCTGCATATGATTCCACCGTGCCTCAATGGCCGGGCATGTCACCGCTAAGGCGAGCTGCTATGTTTACATCGAGCCTAGAGGGCCGGGCATGATCACCACTAGTGGGTGGCATATGATAGTTACCCGGACGCGGGATAACGATGGGGATTGCGATATGATGACTTATGTGCTATGATTATGTAAAATATGATATAAGTACGAAATGTATTTGCTTACGACACTCTTGAAGGTTATATCTTTCTCTTATGGCTCACGATCCTCTTATTATATTTATTTCATTCTTGTCTTACATACTCAGTACAATGTTTGTACTGACGTCCGTTTTCTTTGGACGCTGTGTTCATGCCCACAGGTAGACAGGGAGGCGAGCTTGAGCCAGACTCGTAGGAGTTATTAGCCGATTGAAAGCACTCCTTTGTTCCGGAGGTGCTTGATTATTCTTTTGTGTACATTTGTATATGTGGGCACGACGGGGTCCTGTCCCGTCTACATGTCTAGTACTCCCGTAGAGGCTCGTAGATACGCAGTGTGGGTTATGTGATTTCACGAGATTGGCATCATGTATATGTATATCTATATTATTTTGATGGCCTAATGACTTATGTATATAAAAGGGTAATATGTTTGAAATGGAAAATGATTTCCTTAAAAAAAAATTAGTATAAAATTGATAAAGAAACGTCGGATGAGTATAATGAGTAATAGAACGAGCGGTGCTCGGTGGTTAGCCCCGGGTACCCGTCGCGGCCCCTAGCTCGGTCGTGACATAATCAATTCTCTTACGTTCCATTTTCAAATGATTTGCTATTTCATTTGAAGTGTGGAATATAACTTAGTCAAATACAACCCGACACCTGATATAACTTATACAAGAGCTTCTAAATTGAATACAAGTCTTGGACAACACGTAAATAGAAAGTCGTCTCGAAAAAGGAGGGACAAGATAACATAAATAGAAGAATACAAGGCTTCAGGTCCAGCTATAGCTCACCCTAGAATCTGGAAATGATAGCCTCGGATCAGCCACGAGATATGGAACTGGAATGGGCTTCTATCTGCACCAGAAAACAATGCAACAAGTGTAAATGAGTACAACACCACTAGTACTCGGTAGGTATCATAGGCAAACAATGAAGGAATAATGCATAAAGTATATAAAGATTGAAATAAACACACCAAATAGAACCACACAGCTAACATTTATATATATCTTTAATCCTTAGTCATGTTTCACCTAATATGACGGTAATCAGATAATCATGTTAGAATGCAATGGATCAAATGAGTGAATGCATGAATGCAATGCATTGGCAAATTCTCGTACCTAGTATACACATGCTATAGGCCATGTTGTATTGTCATGACCCATGGGGCACTCACGAGGTCCATATATCTCTTAACGCCATCCGGTATATACCCCTGGACTAGGTGAGAACCATATCATTCTGATCATATCATATCTTATCAGCGCAACTCATATCGTCATTCCTGGAACCATTTCCCTTCAAGCTTGAAGACATTAATCTTACTTTTTTCCCGATCTCGACGAACCCTCTCATATCTCGTCAAATGTCTTATCACAATGAATATGTATGTATGTATGCAAGCAGGTAAAAGTAATAAATACACGATAACAAGTGTCAATAAATTCATGAAGTAAGGGGTTAATGCATATAACCGCGGACCACATGATATCGTGTCAAGGTCAAGATTTATGCAACAGTCATGATATAATAGAAATTTGGAGTGATGAATCCATATAAACTAATTCACACACATAATAGTCAAACATGGCCATCTTATGCCAAATAAGCAACAACCTTACAAACCTAAGAAGATTTATTAGCACAACCAGTGCCCATAGGTCTAACATGCTTTCCCCATCATAATATCCTAATCATGCAACAGTTTTCCAAACAGATACACTGGTACTCACCCAAGTGTTCATCACAACCACTTAGGTGGGACCCTTTTCTCACGCCCAATATCCTTACAACATTTATAGACTATATATGTCCTTTAATCGGAGTCTAGAAGAGTAAACCCTAACATACCTCAATGGCGAGCGGGAGCCACGAACATTCAAACCTGAGCCTTCCCTTTTTGGAGCGCCTCTGAGTGAGAAAAGTCTATCAATATATGAATTCTAAATTAATACACGATTCTAAGGATACCCATATTGTCATAAAAAGGATTCGGATTCAATTAGTCGATCCAAAACCCCATCCCAAATCTCAAAATACATAAAGGTAATTTATCGTGAAATCGAGTTCAACATAGTCAAAATATTACTCTACAAGGTCACACAAATCTAACAATACTCATATTGCTATATTTTAGTCTGGAACCCAAAATGAACAAAAAATAACCAAATTCGAGCCCAAGGGAAAAATAGGAAATTTAACTTAAATTAACTTTACACATAGTCTAATTAGTCATAATCCTTCATATCATGGATTTCTGACCACAGATGATTTTTCAATTTCATGGATTTCCCTTAAATCCAAATTATGTAAATACCCTATTAAGTACCTTGGGTTGTTTTGATCTTATTTCCGCATTTACTTTATGTTATTATGACTTGTATAGCTTTGGGGTTTCGCCTAAGTTTTGGGTTCGGAGCCCTCACGACACAAATGGGATTTTGGGTCATGACACTATAATATCTCCCTTTTACTTGATAGTCTTCTGGATTCATTGTTTGTAAAATCAACAAAACTCCATTTTAAGCTTATCAACATTATTAAGTCAGCAGCTACGGATAGTCTAACTATAGAGGATAGAAATGTACCCTTTAGCCTCTGTTAGTTGAATTCGGAGATTTAAATCTGTTCTTGCTATTTTTTATGACCAAATAATATAGGCATTGGAGTAGCTTTATTAGAATTTTGAGAAATTCGAGACATACTCATAAAGTTAACATTAACCCATCAAGTAGTAACCTAGGGAAATCAATGGTTATAGAGATTAGAAGACTCAACCAAGTAACCATAATCCTAGACCTTTCTTTCTTAGGATAGTTATGATAAACTCTCGAATTTGTTGAACTCTTGAACTTTTTTTAATTAAATTCAAATTACATAGTAAAAACTCTAAGTCTATATGGGGAAGATACATGGAATCTAAATTCTATATTAATTGGCGACAACGCATACTTGCATGTGCGTTCGAGTGAAACAGTGTTTTGGATGCGCCCATGCATTATTTTTCATTTGTTCTATTATAATGGGTCCATTGACATTTGTAGTGGGTTTTCTAAATGGGTGAAGGCACGTATATGATATTCATGAATGAACCTATACGCATGTATTCGATTTATTTATGATGCGGCCAAGATTATCCAAGTGTTTATGTCTTAATCATTGTGTTGTTGACATAGAGTTAGTCACATATGTTGGGTATTTGTTAACATAATTTGGCCCTCTCGTCCACACACCATCAAATTTTACAAAACTCTTCCTCATGTTTGCTTCACCTAATTTACACCAAGTGGCACCTTAATCACATTTGTAGCACTTTGATGACATCCTTAGACTTGTAAGTAGCATAGATAAAGATTAGAAATCTACCTAGCTCCACACGTGAATTAATTAACATGATTTAAGAAGTTAACTCGTATTGTAAAAAATAGAAAATAAGTGACTTGTCTTTATGTTAATATTATTAAACAATTATATTTTCTCTCCAAAATGAAACAATATATGAAGAGGAGACCACATAACCTCATACAATAATTATACCACATAACCTCATACAATAATTATAGACTCCTAATTAAGATTTTTTTCCAAGAGATCTAATTGGGGTATTACAACTATTGAACCTCCCACGCAGGTTGCGGTTACATATACACATTCCACTTATACAATCTTTTGTGTGCCCCTTGCAATAATCCCAACAATTGCTTTGAAGATGTTATAACTTAAGATATTGTAATCTGAAATAAGTCTAAGAATAATCTAAAATGGTTTGACAAAAATGAAATAGGTTTGACTTTCATTATCCTAGAAAATCACTTTCCTAGTAGGGAGGTGCTAGAATTTAATTACATGATCTATATGTGATCAGTAGCATAGAAGCTCACCAAAATAAGGAAAGAAAATAAACAATATTAGGAAAAAAACACTAAATATCCATTGGACTGAACGCGCCCATGTGGCATGTTCCCTCCTAAATTATTTTGTTCCTACCCAGCCCAGTCCAAATAATTACCCGACCTACCCCCTCTCCCAATCCAGCCCAAGTTTCGCCGGGCCCAAGGTCCAACCCCTTTCCCTTACTCAAATTTTCACACTTGTTGTTCACCAACATGTATTGTGGTGTTTTGAAATTGAAAAAAGCCAAAGTTCATCTTCATTGAATCAAATAATATCGATTAACGGGTAGATTATTCTTATCCTTCTTCTTTGGTTTATTTAATAGTTTGTTCCATATAATCTTCTATTTTACAATATTTTTAGCAGTAGCTTCTACAAATTTTAAGCTACTATGTTTTCTTGGGCTTGTTGGGTGTATTTTTAGTATAGGTCGTAAGCATAATGCAGAGAATTGATGGTGGAATCATCGTCTTCAATATTTGACTAATTTCAATTAGTCTTTAGAAAAATGTGTAGGTAAAAAAGAGTTTATTGCATCAGCAATGTTGCCCCCAATTTTTTTGTTGCATGGTGATGATTCGCCGTCAGTTTCTGTTAGTTCTGTTAGTAGCCCCAAAATGAGTTGGGTTGACCCCAAACCCTGTGGTGACCAAAAACCCCAACACTCAGGGGATGTTGATGTAGCAGTGTCAGATAAAGATGTTAAAAATGTCAAAAGAAAGGGGGAATAAAAAGTGTTGGAGCAAGGTTTAGGCGATGAGAATGCGAGGAAGAAAAGAAAAAGTGCCATTGAATCACAAGATATTCCTTGTAAATAGATTCCCGAACCAAAACTAATACAGTTCTTACAATACCCGCGAGAAAATGAAAAATTCAATTTGCAGATAAGAACAAGAAACGATAGGAATCACCAACAAAGAAAAGTAAAGGAAGAACTTCCACTCATGAGATGCGGACCACATCCTCTGAAATATTGAAGGATACAAGTCCATCTCACAAGAAAGCAAGCCCAAAGAAGAAACAAGAATTTGTCATTAAATGCAACAAAATCCTGAAAGGAAGACGGATTAATCCTGATGCATTGAATGAACCAGGAATGGAGAATCTGAAAACAAAATTGAAATTTAGAAGTTGTCTGAGCTATTTGTTGGATCTTCCCTTATGTTCCACAAGGAAGAAATCAGTCAGTTTCTTAAAAACTTCCAATTGGCAGATGATGATAGAGTTGTGACAATGGTAAAGGATAAGAAGATCAACTTCATTGCTAAGGATTTGGGAGATATACTGAGGATTACTCATGAGGGGTATGAGGATTATATAAAAAGAATGGGAGGGGTATAGTCCTAACAAGAGAAAGGACTTGAGACCAACCTTCTTTAGAACACATACCTTAAAAATTTCTTAAAGAATCCTCATGACGTTGAACTCGAGGTCATTAACGCTAATCTGGGCACCTAGTGCTTTCGTTCCCTCGGTTTTGAGTAAGTGCTTCACCATCCACCTGTCATGACCCAAATAGTGGGCCATGACGGGTACCCGGAGCTGACTACCGAGTACCACCCATCATGCTATCTATCATACTCAACCTGGACATATATCAACCTCAACGCAAGACTCATCATGAAACAATCTCCAAATATCTCCCAAAACATGTATATATGCATAAGTCCACGAGGCTACACAAATGATGTACAGAGTATACAATGAAGAGGTCACATAGCACCTACAACCCACACATAAGTATCTACGAGCCTCTAAAGGAAGTACTGAAATCATAGAGGCGGGACAGGACCGCGCCATGGCCCAATATGTACACAAAAGAATATACCAAGAAATGGCGACTCCGAAGTAGTGGAGTGCTCCTGCAAATCTGTTGAGTAAGCTCCTAAGCGTCTGCACCGCCTCCCGGTCTACTTGTGGGCATGAACACAGCGTCTATAAAAGAAAAGAACATCAATACGAATAATGTACTGAGTATGTAAGCCATGTATATCAACATAATAAAGAAGTAAGAGAACATGAGATGAAGAGATAACCTGTAACGAATGCCCCTTAAGCGGAATCATGCATGCTAACAAGAAACATCATATCATGCATACTTATATATAAACTTCCCAACAATATAGGTGCGGTGTGATCATCATTAGCCCGCATTCGGGCCTCCTGCATCCCGGGTAAACATCTCAAGCCGCCCACTAGTGGTGTATGCCCATTCCATATAGACATGGTGTAATCATCATCATAGTTGCCCACTACGCCTGTCGTAGTGGTGACTCCTCGGCCATATAGGCGCGATGAAATCATACGTATACATAACATAATGCATGCATGAGAGCTCAAGAAAAGCTATAACTCTATCAGAGTGACGTAAGGTCGGTAACCTCTGATTATGTTATGGAATAGTCATGATCGTCATGTCTCACCTTGAAGGAACTAGTAACATGACGTGAATCTAACACCAACGAACAATCATCAAGGAAAACATAGAATAAGATCATAAACCTTATAAAAGCATCAATTCATAACTTTGGAATCTTTAGAATTAGAACCATCAACCTCATCATTATCATAAAACACATCTCATCTCTATCTCATAAGGAGCTCTTAGGAATCTTTAACTTTCATCTTTTGGGATGTAGGAAGGTCATGGAAATATAAAGAAGAAATCATAATATAGAAGTCATGTCTTTGAAATAATGGTACTAGCCTTACATACCTTTACGTCTCCTTAACGACTAAGCATTCTCCCCCAAGCTTACAACATTTAAGAGAATTTGTACTAAGGTTAGATCATTAGAAACACGCTTAAGTCTAATCTAAAGCGACTAAAAGGCTAACGAAAATTGGGCAGCTTTTCCTTTGTTTTGACAACTTTCTCCATATAATAAACAACTCTCAAATAGCAATAGCAACACCCATATAATATCATAATCAATAAACTTCTTCAAGTTAAACATTATTCAATCCTCACAATTCTCTTTCAAATCATTCACAACCACGACTACCATACAACAACATATTCATTTTTCACATAATGCTCCCTCAACGACATTAGCACCATTCATAACAAGATTATACTCATATCGTGCTGAGAATCATGACTCAAATGAACTTACTACTCAAAATACCCTTACTTCGATATTTTGGGCTCATATTCTACTTTCTTCTCTAATCTAAGTCTTTCAACCACTCAATACTTGTAATAACATGAAATAAGTATAAAACTCACCTTTGATTATGTAGGAATGGTCTTTGGATGAAGGTACTCCACTTGAGAAAACCCCAACTTCAACACAAAAGAGATTCTTGACTCCCACAAACCCTAGTAGCCATCCTTCACTTGATTCTCTTGATTCTTGGTAGTTAATCCTTGATTCCTCTTAGATTAGTGTGTATATGATATGGGGAATGTTCTAGATATTTTAAGGGTTGTGGAGAGTGCGGGAAATGAATTAAATGGTCATGGGTCATATATATATAAAAATAGAAAAATCTAGAAAAAGTGACTCGATCGAATTATACGGACACTTATACAGTCCGTATAAGTGACTGTATACTACCATCAGGGATTTACCTTTTTGTAAATGTTATATGGCCCGTATAAAGTTATACGGACCGTATAAGTGGTCGTATAACTCCACTTTTCCGAAATTATTCTCGTCGATTCGTTTGATCTCAAATTCTTATGGAACCTCCTTAGCACTTGGGTAATACTTCATTAACCGTGTAAGGAGCCTTATAGCTTCTCCTTAAGACTTTACTAAATCAACATTAGCTCGGTTGTTACAAAAACCCTTCCGAACACAACTTATACTTTACTTCCTTCGATGAACTTTCTTCTCTTGCCTAAAGTGTCTTTGGAATCTTAATTAGAATTATTAAGTATCCCTTCTTACTTGTAGGGGCATCATATGCACCTTAAATTGCATTAGTCTATTCACCGCACAACGACATGAAATTTTCGAGGAGTAACACCACCATTGTAATAACGGATTACATCCTTGGAAGTATCTATGGAAATTTCTGCATCTACCAAAAGACCAGTACACATTAGCAAGGATAAGGGGCTCCAAAGAAAAATACTTGGTCACTTCATTTTTTTTGATACCATAGAATATGGCATGAGTGCCCATAATGATGTGGGAATTTATTATCAAGCTCAAGCTTAGATGGAAGACCACAGTCCCCAACAAGCATATGGCAAAGGCTAAGGCTCAGTTGTCCTCCAAAGTTCGGTAAGTTCAGAATTATCCACCATATTTCATAAACCTATCTGGACCGCCAAAACAAACATAAAGGTTGTGAAAGAACACGCTTCAGCCATGTACCCAATCTGCTCTGATGAGAGAAAGTTTGCCCATGATGTCTCGAGCGATCAGTTTGTGAGGAACCAATTTATTATGATCGGGCCTCTTTCTCCTTTTCATACACAGGTCGTCACCATCTAAACACTCTCTGATTTCTTCTATAGTCGGAGTCATCTCGACATCCCCAAAAACCAAAGACCATCTTCTCATTATCCAAGTATCAGGTAATGATCTCGATCAACTTTGAATATGCTACCATATTCATTAATGGCGGTATATAATCAAGTTTATCTGTGACCTTTCTTTGTTTACTTTTATCTAGGTTACGCAATGTAATGACCCATTTGGTCATTATTGCGTTTTGACCCATTTACCCCCGTTGACCCTTCTTTGAGCCTTGTTAGTATGATTTGACCCGTAGAGATGGGCGACACAGTTCTCGAGGTAATTGGGCGAGTTTTATGATGACTGATTAGAATTAGAACCTTAAAGTGAAAAAACTTTGACCGATAGTTGACTTTTAGGTAAACGAACCTTTTTTAAAAAACTTTCAATTCCGTGAGGCCTAGAGGGTTGATTATGATTTAGTGGGGTATTCAGTTCGATTTCCAAAGCACTCGAGAGCATTTTGGGCTATTGGTTGGAAAGTGGTTTTTTGGTCATTGGGGGTTAATCTGATCAAATAGACCTCCTATGGGAATTCTGAGACCATGAGTGAGTCCGTAGCGTGTTTTTTTTGTATTTGTGCATACCTATTTTGTATCTGGGAGTTCTCGGGTGGATGTCAGGATTTGTGGAGAACTTGGTGAAAAACCAAAAAATGTTGATTTCTGATGTCTCGCCCTAGCGAGAGTGGGTGCGCCCTAGCGGACGTGCCTCTGCTAGGCTTGGTCCACCGAGAGTTCTAGGATTCTATTGAAATCTGCCCCAACGGATGATATTCCGCTGAGCCGAATGCACGATAGTGGGACCACTTCAGCTGGAGTGGAAGACACTGTTCCAGATTCATTAGATGCCTAAACTGAACCCTTCATTTCCTATTCCCAAAATTTATTCTCCAAAGTGACTCAAGGGAGATTTGAAGTGTTTTCTGAGTGGATTCATCTTGTGGTAAGTCTCTTCCGCCTTGTTATCCATTACTGACTTTCCTAAGCTTGAAATCTATGGTGAAAATCTAGAAAGCTAATTGGAGAAGATAAGCTTCAATCTTAATTTAGTTATTTGAATTTTTGGCTTCGAATGTGAGATTAGTTGATGGATTTGACTAATCTAAGAGAAATTTCATTAATTACTAACCAATAGGCTTTAATCTTCAATTTGAGTTGAGAAATTGAATATGGAAAAGATATGGTTTATGCCTAATTTGGGGGTTTATCCCTAATTTAGGGGATTTTGCTTTGAATGATGAAATTGACCAATGATTGAGCTAAATTAGCAATTGGAGAGTAGAATTGAGCTTCTAGAATGTTGGGTTACCAATTCTATCTTTTGAAATACCCGTTTACCCTTGTGGGTTCGATTTTGCTCTTTTCCTTAGTTGATTTTGATCCGAACGAATGTATGGAAATATGGGTACCATTATTCCCCGTTTCTAACTTAGATTTCGGTAATGGATAGACTTTGAGTATTTGGAGGCTCTTCAGAAGGGTAAGGCTTAGATTTGACGGTTTGTGGCACCAGCTCGGCAGCGAGGTAGTTTACGGCTTACCTTTTTGGTTAGACTCCAGTTAGCAAAGCATATGTAGAGTTAGTTATGGATGGAGAAAATATGTTAAGCCTTTGGGTATGAAGTTAGGATAGATATTCTTAGCTTGGTATCGTTGTTGACTTTGTAGGCTTGTTGCCTTGTTTGTTGTGAATTAGCTTGTTCCCATGTGTGTGGTATTGGACTTGTTGCTTAATCGTCATATTGTGGTTGTGATGTGTTCATCTCTCACTTATCTTGAAATTTATCTGATAGTTCCACGTGCATTCATGTTTTGATGAGTTTTAACTATTTCAAAATCAGATAAAGACCTAGCCTGTAATCTGCTCTCTGTGCACCTTGCACTGTCGACAGAGACAACTACAAATCCGAGCCACTTGCTGCACACAAGTACAGCTGTGAGTTGGCCCATGCTTTAGGTCAAAATTGAACAATGGTCTCTTCTCACCCCATATGCTCCCATTATATATACAACATGATAGCAACATATTTTGCAGACTTGAGAACTGAACCTAAATCGTGTAAAGCTGCCGACACAAGTTCTCAAGATATCTCAAGAACAAAGTTACTTTCAAGCTGAAGAACTAGATCCTGATATGAGGTTAGTCTATGTTCTTTAGGTTTTTGTAAGTCTTTATTCATGTTCGTTAAACTGTAAATCTACTCTTCCCAAAAAGGAAGTTGTTTTAGGTATATCAAATTCTTAGTAGTTGTTAGGCAGTTTACCTTTAAATCTATTATGTGGTACCCTCGGCTAGTGTGTAACAATTGGTATCAGAACTAGCCCTTTCTAAAAGTCTAACACCTAGAAAGGTTCTTTCTAATGGCTGTCTTATCAAACGAAGAAGGAGAATCCAGCTCAGCATCATCAAACCTAAGGAAAAAATGTGTTTCTGCAAAGAAAATCTGGGATGCCTACCAAATGCTCTCCTCAAAATACAGCCTTTTCAGTAGGGTTGTTCAAAACCGAACTGTTACTGATAACCCAACCACAAAATTGGATAATTGGCTTATTGGTATTGGGTCATCGGAATAACGGTTGGTGAGCGGGTTAAAATTTTATAGTTAACGGTTTATTGGTGTGGGGGGCGGATTACTTAATTTCCTTATCGGGTAAACCATTAACCCATTAAGAATTATAATATTTACATTTTTACCTCTAGGTATATAAAATGTATAGTAATTTTTAATCCTAAAGCAGTAAAGCTAAAGCCCCAACCCCCCATTCGGTATTTTTGTATTCAATAATATTCACTTATTTACTTCTAAATTAAATCTTCCATAGATTCTGTTGCTCGGGGCTCTAACTATTGCAATGTTGCTAATAATTTGGCATTCAACTCTTAACAAACGTTAGAATCACTCCATAATAAATATTTGTTACACATTTGCTTGAACTTTGAAAAACTCAAAGAAAACTAGGAGTACGTTTTGTCAGCACTGGCTCACTGCATTTAGCACAATGAAAAGAAGTTCTTTTTTTTTTCTGGTAAGGAGGGTAAATTTCATTGAAAAAGTAAATACCGTGGAGGTATTATAAAGTGATAGTTGTTACATAATTTAGTCAATACACCGCCCATTAACCGGCCGATAATTGCTAACCTGGTACCAAACCAATCGATATCTTATCGGTTGGCTAGCGGATTAGCACTTTTAAAAGCCGATATTCGACAAGCTGAACCGTTAACCGTATCCGTCCGATCCGCCCGATAAGCAGCCCTACTTTTCAGAATGAACGTTGGCGAATCGGTTCATGACATGCATACTATATTCACCTTAATTATAAATGAACTTCACTCTCTGGGGTCAATCATGGAGACAAGGCTTCTGGTTCACAAACTACTTGATGCACTTCTAGAATCCTAGTTGAACCAAGTGAATATCATCACTAAAACCAAGGAAAATGTGGAACTCATTAGCTACCCCAAGATACATGAGCTTACTAGAAAATCAGATTTGGAAGAAAATGAGGTAAAGGAAGAGAAAAGAAATGCTCTGGATAATGAGAGTAGAAGAGATCCAAGCAACAATGATTAATCAGAAATAAAGCATCTCACTTGCAGGTTTCATAGATTTACTCGAAGAAGTGATAAATCTCCAAATAGAAGAGAACATGAGAAAGATCTCACGAAAAATCATTGTGAGGACAACAGAAAAACTTCAACAGATAGGTCAGACTCTGTTTTAAGTAAAAGAAAAAAGGTTGAATGTCACAACCCAATTCGTGAATCATGATGGCAGCTACACTTTCCCCCCAGGCAAGAGAATCA
Source organism: Lycium barbarum (assembly GCF_019175385.1). NCBI lineage: Eukaryota > Viridiplantae > Streptophyta > Magnoliopsida > Solanales > Solanaceae > Lycium > Lycium barbarum. Next base: position 120,958,246 of record NC_083340.1, on the reverse strand, counting down.
TTCCTAAATCATTTTAATCATTCATAAGAATTAAGCGAAAATAAGCAGTGATTTAAACTAACAAATTCAAATTATATAGATAACAAGTGCGGAAAATATTATAACCCCAAAATCTGGTCTGGACTAGTACAAGAGTTACTACCAAGAAGATACAAAGTCTGATGAGAAATGGAATCTCATAATACAAATATTATCTCAAGAATACAAAGTAGACAGTTAAATATAGGAAGAGTCGCAGATATAGCCAAAGCTCACCCTAGAATCTCGATCAAGTAGACTCGAATCACTCTCGACGACAGAAACTGAAACTAGTAACAGACTCTGTACTCAAAAGAAGAGTACAACAAGAGTAGCATCAGTACAAACAACACGTACTGAGTAAGCATCATAAGCCGATTAAGATTAGTTCGCGTACACAAGCATAAAATCAACAAGATAAGCAGATAGGCACATAATACTCAATCCAAGGTCACAAAATATTCCATAACTGAATCACAACCTATGATGAAGCTTCTAAAACCATAAGTCTATCGTATCATAATAATCTCAATCGAAACAATCTAACCCAGTCCATAATCTGATCTATGCCACTATAATAATACGATCCGACCATACCAAATCAGAAATAAAGAGCTATGTAATGATGTGCAATGCAAAATATAATGATGTGCAATGCAATGTAATGCACCGGCCAAATATCTCAAAACCTGTACACACATGCTAAATGGTAATGTTTTACCCATTAGCCATGACTTGCAGGGGATCCATGGCGTCCATGTACAACTCGCTCCGGAATCTGACCTTGGATCACGAGCCCTTAACTAGGCCTCATCCTCACCCCCTGTCAGATGTGCCTTACATATATATTCGTTTCTCATCACAATGTACGTCTCAACGTATTCCAGTTCATCAGTACATATGGACTATGAACAGTTAGCAATATCAATGTCAAACACAAGGCATCATGCCACGAGTCTTTCATGAATCGTTTCCAAATCATTTCCATCATGTATCAGTGAATGAATGGAAAAAATTTAAATCAACGCAATCAATGCCAATGAATATATTATGGAAGTCACAACACTATAAGCCATATCAGGACTTATATGAATCATTGGAATGAACTATGCACACCATCTCAGTCAATATAAAGAGTCTATAACACCCTTTTCCATCCAATTACACAAGTGCACTTTGCAACTAAGTCTTATGTCATCAAGTGCTTCATTTTCTCATGTATCATCAACATTACCAAGTCATAAGTTAACATCAGCATACGTATAAAATGAGAATCTATGCCATGCATGTTATCATCATCAACAGTGCATCATATTCCACGTTTTCATCTGTGTATTATCATAAGTACATATCACTATTCAGATCTACTCTCATTAGCCTTCCTTTCTCCGATGATATATGACACCATAAGGTAGAATTTAGTGCAGCACGTATCACAGCACAACAATTTAGGTAACAAGTCTAATCACAATAACAGGGAAACAAGCCACAATCAACAACACGAGTATATATTAACTCCTTCCTTCCCATATCACACAATTAAGTCTTCTATTCAATACATAAAGTAATGGCGACAAGCCCACATAATCAGAAGTCATACCAACCTAGGTAATATCCAACCAAACACCATGTCCAAAGACCTAATCATGCTTTCTCCTGTCAATTCTACACAATATATACGTTTCGCTAATCAAAGCCTAACTAAAGTAAGTCGTAACCTACCTCGAATGTAGAACAGGAGCCACGAACTACTCCAGACGAGCCTTCTATTTTCGAAGCTCCTCAGAACGATCAAAGTCTAGCAATATAATGCTAAGTAAGGGATAGACCTTCTAATCAAACAGGAATAACAATTGGGGAAGAAGACCTAATTACTTCTACCCTTTTCAATTGGGTGAACTATCACTTAATGGTGAATTTCTTATAACTTCTATCACTACAATCATACTATTCGAATTCATGGGTTTTCTAATCAATTTAACACTTTCAAACAGATTTTAGGCTAAAGTTTCCATTTTTATTCGAACCCTAATTCTCAATACAAAATTCTCATCATTAATAATCGAATTCTCATCCTAGGAAGTGATAATCTATACTCCTAGATGATTAGACAACAATAAAATCAACAACCCGTCAATTATTTAAGGGTTTACTAATTCTAGGACTAGGATTTTCATTCACCATTAAGAACCTTAAACTAGCCATGGATATTAAAGAAGAAAGGTAAAGGAACACATAAAGGTGGGGACTTACCCTCAAAGATTCTTTCACCAATGAATGGAATAAAATTTGCCTCTTTCTCTCTTGTGGGTAATGACTTCGACATTTCAATATAAAAGTAGGTTTCTGCCCCCCAACGATCGCTGCAGCGGTCCCTAGCTTTGGTATAGAGGTTTCGCTTCTGCGGTAATGAGTTTCGCTGCAGCGCTCCCTAGCTTCGCTGCAGCAGACCTGCTGGTACAGCTCGCACTAAAATGACCATAACTCCCTCATCTGAAGGTGAAATGTGATGATTCTTTTTACTATAGCTTCGTAATTGCGTTATGGATCTAATGGTTCAATCGAAACACAAAACAAAGGTCATTTGTTTAATATGGTGCCCTTAATTTCCAAAGGACTACGGTGAAAACATCGAATACGAGCGCGACACAACCCGAATCCATATGAAACTCTTCGGAACCTCACCAAAACTTGTGGACAAGTCCAAAATCATCATACTAATTTTTTGGAACTTTCAAAATATCTACACGGGGTAATCTTAACCCAATGTTGACCGTGGTCAACTCTAACTCTTTAACTTAACTAGTTCCTCCACCAATGACTCAATTCAGACCCAAACCTTTCGAGAGCCAAGCCAATGACTTCACTAACACATAAATCATACTAGCGGGAATCTGGGAATGATTAATAAGGGTAAATGGGTCAAAAATACTATAACGACCAAACGGGTCATTACATTGGAGTTAATCCTCTTGATGAACAATTGAGGATAAAGGGATTTCTCATAAGAGATTAGTCTCCCTGATTAAGAAATTATTAAATGATCATCACGAACTCATTGGGGAAAAGAAGGAGATAATTAAAAAACTCGACAGTTCCAAGCAAAAGAGTGATCATATGGTGGTGTGCATTATAGATCTGAGGGAATAGATTAAAGAAACTATGAGAGAGAATGAAGAAAGGACATTGCTGAAGATGGCTAAGTCAAAAGGAGTGGTAAAATCCTGTAAAAAGTATTTTTTAGCGATATCTAACTCACTTCTATACTGCATAAGGTGTACACGCATGGATGTCTCAGAACAAGTAAGTGGTAGTGATATGACACATTTCAGAGTCTTTGCCAAAATAATCTCAGAGACCTGGTCTCTGTAGCCTAGGTTAGTAGCTTTTAAGCATTTGTATAAAATTGAAAAATGTCATTTAAGTTCCAAGTCAGCTTTTTGAAAATCCTCCCAAAAACGTTACATCTTTTCTATATCGACCCGACCCATCCATCTCTGTTCTTTCTCAAAAAAATAAAAATAAAATCCTATACTACATTCCCTTTCTCCTCAATTGAAATTGAAAATCCAAATATATTTTTTCACTTCTCCTCTTCAATTGCAAACCTGATCTCTCTCACTCTCTTAAAATTCTTCCCATTCCTTCTCAAATTAAACCATCGACTATGTCGAGTTAAAATTTACCACTCAAAATCCTTAATCAAACCAAACCATGCTCTCCCCAAAATCCTCTGTTTCCAATCAAACTGGCAGAAAAATTGTACCCTCTTCAGTCACCTCTGTCTAAATAGAAAAACATGATTCTGTTAGCAATGGGTATACAGTATCAGTGTCTAAGTACTTTCAAACGACTGACGAAAGAGAAGAACAGGAAAATAGTATAGAAGTTTCCAGTCAACCTTTCTGTTGAAAGAAAGGTCACGAATGACTAAGAGGAACAAACCACTTAGATTGACAAAAACAATGTGGAAAATGGTAAATCTTCTTCTGTTAAACTTGGTAAAGGAGTAGAGGAATCAATGGATGAGTCTCCCATAAAAGTAGATGGTACTATTGTTGGGATTGGTCAGGGACACTTTTGTAGGATGAGTAGTGATGTTGCTCTTATGGAAGAACTTGCTCAGACCATGTGTATCATGAGTAAGTTAGAAAATGTGAGGTCTTCACCAGAAACAAATGAGAGACCAATTCCCTTTTCACGACAAACCTTTCAAACTTGACCTATGAGGCACCAGGGTCATCTGGGAGGAACCTAGACCTAATCCTAAGTCTTGAGCCTATACTTTATGATGTCATTCCTCTTACTGAGATGTCACCGGAGAGGGATCATGGTCAAGGTGTGTATACTGATGAGTCTGATGAAGATGAGATACCTCTTAACTTTCAAATAAAGAAAAGGTCAACGAAACCAAAGGATCCACATCCTTGATGAGAACTACCATTTGTCGAACCTGTCACGACCCAAATTACTGACCGTGCGAGCACTTACCTTATTATCACTAGTAGGCGAACCCTTACCCGTTAACCCTTAATCACTAGCCAATTTCAACTTCTTTAATAATTTATACCTAAAAAATCAATGAACATGTGAATGAATAAATTATTCTACCAAGTCATAAATAATAAATGATACAAGTGCGGAAGTCTAACTTATTACATCCTCAGAATCTGAAGGTCATCGTACAAGGACTCTAGCAAACAATGTCTAAGGAATAAAGTATATCTTAAATATAATAACAAATAATGTCTGGAATGAAAGTATACATCTGGGAAAAGAGATCTTCAGGTGGCATGGCATGGGTAGAAGCTCACCCTCAGATCTGATTGAGCAACTAGAAGCTAGAGATGTAGTCTGGATGAAATCTCTAGAACACAATCTGCACTCAAAAGGGTGCAACAACGTAGTATCAGTACAAACACTATGTACCGGTAAGCATTATAGGCCGACTAAGATTAGTTCACTTATATAAGCATAAAATACACAAGATAAACAAATAGGCACTTACTACTCAAATCCAAGTCACAAAATATCCCATAACAAGCTTCTAAACCACAAGTCTGCCAAATTTCAACAATCTCACCTGATAATCACAAGTCCAAGTTTTGTCCCTAGGTAGAGTCACTAATCCATAATTTAACTCAGTCAATGGACATATTTATATCACAATAGGCACTCAACATTCATACAAAAATCAGAACCAAATGAGCATATCATAATGCAGAATAAAATATAATAATGTGCAATGCAAAATATGATGAAGTGCATGCAATATACTGGCCAAATACACACTGTACACACATACTCATTGGTGTCATTGCCCATAAGTCATGACCTGCAGGGGACCCATGGTGTCCATGTACCACTTGTTCTGAATTCACTCTTCAGACCCGAGCCACATTTAAGGTCATATCCTCACCCCCGGTCAAATGTGCCTTGTCAAATGTGCCTTCACACACACACACACACATATATATATATATATATATATATATATATATATATATATATATATATATACACCTCTCGTTCCGAAATGAACCTCGGACCACGAGCTCACAACTAGGCCACATCGTCACCCCCTGTCAAATGCTCCTTTTCATATGCATATATCTATATATTATCAAATCACTTTTAATAAGCGATTATCAAGTACCATGAATCAAATAGTATCACAAGTTCAACAAGAAGATTATATTAATTTCTTCACTAATTTCACATCACAATGTATGTCTCAACGTATTCCATTTCATTAGTATGTATGGACTATGAAAAATTAGCAATATCAATGTTAAACACAAGGCATCATGCCACAAGTCGTTCATGAATCGTTTCCGAACCATTTCCATTATGTATGAGTGTATGAATGCATAAATGAGTGTAAACATGGTAAATCAATGCAAACCAATAAAGCGACAGTGAAGGTACAAGTTACAAAGCCATAAGTCATATCAAGACTTAGATCAACTCAACCATGAAATGAATCATACAAACCGTCTTAACCAACATAAGAGTCTATGTCTCTCTTTACTTCCACACGTATCCAGTACGCCTCACAACTAATTCTTGTATCACCAAGATGCTCCATTTTTCTATATATTATTATCAACAGTAAATCATACATCAAGTTTTCAACTATGTACTGTCATAAGTTTATATCACAATTCAAGTCTAAACTCATTATCCTTCCTTTCTCCGATGATATGTGTCACAATAAGAGAGAACTAAGTACAACACAACAATTTAGGTAATAAGTCTAATCACAACAACAGGTCAACTAGCCACTATCAACAACGATCAATCTAATAGAAATCCATCCTCAATTGCCACAATATGAATACAACTACACCTCATATTTCAGTACATAGAGTAATGGCGACGAGCCCACAAAATCAAAAGTCATACCAACCTAGCTAATATCCAACCAGAACACCATGTCCAAAGACCTAATCATGATTTCTCCCATCAATTTCTATACAATACATACATTTTGGTAATCAAAGTCTAACTAAAGTAAGCCGTAACATACCTCGAATGCAGAACAAGAGCCACGAACTACTCCACACGAGCCTTTTATTTCCGAAGCACCTCAGAATGGTCAAAGTGTAATAATATGGTGCTAAGTAAGCAACAAACCATATATTTAAACAAGAACAATAATTTGGGGAGAAAGACCCTCTTACTTTTACCCTTTTCAATGGATGAAACTATCATTTAATGGTGAATTTATCATAAGTTCTATCTGTATAATCATTAACCTTCAATTCATGGGTTTCTAATCAATTTACCCTTTCAAACAGAGTTTAGGAAAAAAATCCATTTTTATTAGAACCCTAAGTCTCAATATGCAATTTCAACCATAAGAAATCAAATTCCCTTCCTAGAAAGTGATAATATATACTCCTCGATGATTAATCAACAACCCACCAGCTATTTAAGGGTTTTCTAATTCTAGGGTTACCATCGATGGACCTTAAACTAATCATGGAACTTGAATAACAAAGGAAAAGGAACAAATAAAGGTGGGACTTACCCTCCAAGATGCTTTCACCAATGAATGGAATGAAGTTTTCCTCTTTCTCTCTAGAAAACTGATTTTGGGGTCTTGTGGGTAATGGTTCGGAGTTGAGATGTAAAAATAGGGCTTTATGCCCTCATCAATCGATGCAGCGATCCCGCTATAGCGGCCATGGAGCCGCTACAGCGGACCTACTGGAACAGCCCGAACGAAAATTATCATAACTCCCTCATGCGGAGGCGAAACGCGACGATTCTTTTTGCTATGGCTTCGTAGTTACGATACGGATCTAATAGTTCAAACCTCACACAAAACAAAGGTCGTTTGATTAATGTGGAGCCCTTTCTATCCAAATACCTATGGCGAAAACAACGAATACGAGCGCGACAAAACCCAAACCAATCTGAAACTCTTCGGAACCTCACCAAAACCTATAGACAAGTTCAAAATCATCATATTAACTTGTTGGAACTTTCGAAACATTGACACGGGGCCATCCTAACCTAACATTGACCGTGGTCAACTCTAACTCGTTAACTTAACTAGCTTCTCCATCAATGTCTCAATTTACACTCGAACCTTGCAGGAACCAACCCAATGACTTCATTAAGTCCTAGATCATACTAACGGGACTTGGGGAAGGGTCAACAAGGGTAAATGGGTCAAAAACACTATAGCGACCAGGTGAGTCGTTACATCAGATTCCAATTTACAAATCGTTCATCCTCGAACGAAGAAGGGGAGTAAGAAGGCTGATGAGAACCCAAGAGCATGTCTCAAAACAGCACAGACCTTTAATTATAGACACAATTATAGCCCACTTTGAATCGGTAAAATACTCTAATTCCGCTAACCTATCTTGCACCCTTAGAGCCATTCTTAACACCCTAGAAATACGTAAACACGCACCACAAGCCCGAAACCAATCACAGTCCTATCAGAACTGTTTAACATCCCTGTATTTCTCACATTATGATAAATTTACTATTTATCAGGAAGTCACAATAGTATATCAACTCTTAGTAAAATCTCAACTACCATCAATTAATTAATTATTCCTAATATCTATCTCAACAAACTAGGACTCAGACACCTACTTCACTAAGTTCATACTTAACCCTTTTCTAACTTACACAACTAATTTAACTAAGATCACCATTAATTTAATACGACGGAATTTCATTCAGAGATCTCGGAAATAAGCCCTACCTTAGCAAGATGCCGTACAACTCGGGAACACCAACCAATAACCATATATGTAAACTCAATAACCACATAGGTAATAACAAAAATATAGTACAATAAAGCTTAAGTAACACAATAACCACTAAATTTCTGTTATCCAACCAATGTCCCGTATAGCCTATGACATACTAGAACTTACCAATTCATACATAACCCTAGAGTCAACTTCACATTGTACCACCTCAACATAACTCTCCAATTATTAGCTCTTGTTTCGAACGATCCCCCTTTTTATCCTTAATCAAAAATCTTAGTCTAGATTAGAGATTCAAGCTTACGATTTACTACTTCATGAAATCTCATCTTACTATTGGCAAGACTCACCAATTAAACTAATATTTAAAGCCTATTATTCAATTCTCAATGCTAAGGTAGAAACTCATCTTCTCCAACTAGCCCCCATACATTTGCACTATTAATTTAAGCCTCAGATGATAGACAATCATAAGACAAGATAAGGGAACTTACCCCCAGAAGAAACAACTTCACAGACTCTTCAATTCACCCTAAATGCTCTCTAGAACTCGAGTTAATTCAAACCTCATCATTAATTTATCACTTGATGCCCTACTCGTCAAACCAGAACACCCATAACCATTCGCAATTTTTTTTTTTCCTTTTCATTCTATTAACTCAATCGAGAAGTAACCCCAATAGCAATAGGAACCAGCTGAATCACTACACAATAGATACAAGGCTCTCAAAATCTCTCAAGTATTCTTTAAGAACTATAAAGGGAAATGACAAGGTTTTAAGGCTTTTAAGTTAGGAAATATCTAGAACAACTGCTCGTCATTCGCTGCAGCGATCATAACATCCATTGCAGCGAATTCGTTGTGGCGTGTCAAGCCCCGCTATAGCGAATTTTCCCATTTCCTAGATTCCCACTCTGGCGACGTATTTTTCGCTACTTTGGCCTTGCCGCAGCGATCCCCCTTCCGCTGCAGCGGACCTTTCTAACCAATAAGTATGGTTTTTCTACTCAGTTTTCACTCCATATTCCAACTATTTATCCAAGGTCATACAACCACAAACTAAACATGCAGGTCAATGTAAAAACATGCTATGGACTCACCCAATGCATTAGAATTCCCAGCGGAGGTCTAATTGATGCGCATTTCAATCTAGTACAACTCGCACCCTTAATCTGACAAGCATGTCAGATACCAATTGTTCCCTTCCTAATAGTGGAGATTAATCTATCCAATGTTCTCTTCTTTAAAAGATTGTGCAAACAAAATAACCGGGACTAAATTACAACTCATACAACTAAACTTCAAGTCACAATTGGAAACTAAACTTGGATCATGCATCTGAATCAGGAAGACGCATCTAGTACCATACTAGGCCATGCCCTAACACAAACCGCTCGCATAAAAGTTTAGGGAAGGGGTCTCCACTATTCGTGGAAGAATAAGACAAGGAAATGTAGATACTAATTGGAATCGTCTAGATACTAATTTGAAAGAAGTAGCACTAAAGAATGAGAGAACTCGAAGTTTCCTAAATGTCTCATAGCCTCTCGCAGATAGGTACGGAGTTCTTCATATCGATCCGCAAGACTCTACCAGACACGTCCTTGTACAATGAGATTCACGAACCTAGGCTCCGATACCAACTATCACGACCTAAATTACCGATCCTACGGGCACCTACCTTATTATCACTAGTAGGCGAACCCTTACCCGTTAACCCATTAATCACTAGCCAGTTTCAGCTTCTTTAATCATTTACACTTAAACAATCAATGAACATGTGAATGAATAAATAGTCTACCAAGTCATAAATAATAAATGATACAAGTGCAGAAGTCTAACTTATTACATCCCCAAAATCTGAAAGTCATGGTTGTTAACACCTAATTTTCACCTCATAAAACGTGTATTTAATTTTCCAAATTTTCCGAGTCTAAGAGGGTGTAAGGATGCCCTTAAAAGGTTAAAAATTTAAAAATCCTGAGAAAATTGCAAAAATTGACATTTAATCATTAGTTTTCTAAAAAAAATTAAAATTAACAATTACAAGAAATTACGAGTTATTTAATTTCATAAATATAATTCAAAAAGAAAATACGTATCCCGCTCTATCTAACTCGGAAGGATTGTTAATTAAGATGACGTATGAATTACGGTTTTTTACCGCATTTTTCACATTCTTAAATATTCCCCTGAACTATATCAATATTAGGCTTGTTTCAAAGCTAAAATTTAAAATCTACGAGTTTTAAATTTTAATCTACCTAAATAACTACTTTTACTTAAGTTATATGCATATTTTAATACTTAGTTTTATTTTGATTTAAAATTGAGGGAGAGTTGAATAAAACCTTTTTAAAACTAAGGGGGGAGTGGGGGACTTTTAAAAAAAATAGGGGTGGAAGTTTATTAAAATCAACATTCCACCCCTCCACCCCCCCCCCCCCACTCTCATTTTTCCCCACCCCGAGTCCCTCTCTTCCTTCAGGCGATGTACGCGACTTTTAGGGTTCTGCCATGGTGGCGATGCCACGGCATCGCACAGTCTTTTTTTTTTTTTGCCAGATTTAAAAGGTCTTTCATGCCCAATCATGAGCTCTTACGTTTTTCAGGTTCAATTTTGTATAATTTTTAATTACCAATCGCGAATTGAGTTTTTTTAGGATTTTACTTAGGTTTCCTCATGTGTGTGGTTGTCATGGGCGAGGCCATGAGCCTTTAGCCAGCTTGTGCCCCATACACACTCGAATGAGGGAACCTAGGGAAATTCCCTCAGTTGGGTACCATCTTAGGGGTTTCTATCCTATTTAGCTGTTGGAATGTACTGATATTTTGTCCTATTAATGACTAGGTGTACTATCCTAGTATTTTGCTAATTTTTTATATTTTTTCTTTATTTTAGGATATAAATTTGTTATATTATATGATATGTGAATTTCTGATTGGTTGAGGTACGAATTAGTACAAAAATTGGCTGTAATTTTGTTAGACCTTTACTGGATTTTTGAAAATTTTTGAATGAGGGTTTCAAATTGGGGAGAATTCCTAGTGGGTGGTCTTTTCTTTCCATTTTTGTCCCTTAGACCTATTTCTATTCCTATAAATAGATAGAGGTGGCCACTAAAAAAGCGATCTTCTTCCTTTTTGGGGTTTGAAAATTCGAAGAAAAAAAAATCCTTCATACATATTTCCAAATATATTATAAATATTCAACAATATACCACCTATATATATAGACTCTATACTATACTATATCACTACTAGATATACAAGAGCACTACCAATATATACTCTATTTGGACTACTCTAGATATACTGGTATTAAAAAAAGATCAAAAAAAAGGTTGATTTTCAAAGGCTTAAGTGTTGGTGCTGAAGTTGTGATCCAATCTCTCTTATTTTGATCTTTTGGTTGCCCCATAAAAAGGTATTATCCTATTCTAGCTTTTTTATATTTATTGTTCCAACCTATTGGTGCATTGTCTGCCTATGTGTGATTCTAAAGCTACTTTAAGATTCCATTTAAAGAACTTAGTGTCTGTATCTATTTATATGTGATTTTAAGTCTTTTTTATATAAGTCTTGTTTAGTTACTGTTTCATTAAAACTTTAAGGTTGTCATGATATAATGTGGGTATAATGAAGTTCAAAAAGAAAAAGGAAAGATTTTTTAGCAATTAACTATTGAGTATTAAGGTTTACTAGGTTAAAATGAGTTATGTGTTTACTTTGGATCTTGTTTACTGCCTCATTTGTTAGTCTTAGAAGGCTGGAAGGGAATTTTTTTCATTTTTCTGAGACATTTAGTTGTTGTTTCTATAGTTCCTGAATACCCTTTTGGTCATGTTATGGTTATTTAGTTCACCTTCTAGTTGTTAGATGGTCCTTAATAAGGTGTGGATCACCTGGTTAGTTTTATAGATGTTTGTCATATGTTCATCATCTAGAAGCTGCTCAGAGCCTTAAAGTAAGCATGTTTCTTGTGTTCATCAATCAGTAGTTAGGTTCTAGCCTAAATGGCACCTTGAGGTGATATGAACACCTCTGAAATGGTTAAGTGATCATCAAATAAGAACTGGCTTCAAAAAATGAAATTAAGGCTTTATTCCCTTTTGGAAAAATGACTTGTTCATGTACACCTCTGGTTTTTTGTTTGAATCTGCTTTGTGTGTTAATTTCCATGATCTTCTAGGATTACTTAAATGGAGAAAATAACATTAAAACCTCATAACAGGATGCTTATACCTTTATTCATGCATTTTTTGAATTTGAAAGACATTTGAACCTTTGCTTGTTTGCCATTGTGTGTGCTAGAATTTGTTTTCATTCCTTTGGGCTTATTTTCTTTCCAGATCTGCAAAGAATGACTTCTTAATCCCTGATTCTCCTTTACTTTACTTAAGTGACATGTTAAGATCATAAGAAAGGGATTCCTTGCTTGCATTTATAACTGTTTGCCTTACTTGATATGCATTTTCCATTTTTTAACTTGGCTAGACATCTGAAAGTTGGAAATGATTTTGTATACTTGTTTGAGGAACACTAGAATGGTTAAATGTGGATTAAAAACTCTAAAAATAGAAGAATTTGTCTAAAAGTGAGAACTGGATAAGTCCATAATTTGTCTAATTAGTTCATTAGAATGATTTGAATCTCTTTTTGTCTTGTGTGCGTATCAATCCTCCATTTGAATCATTACTGATATATTTTGTTGAGATTGCCTTGGACAGATAAGTTCTAAATATCCTTCTTGTTTGCCAAACCATGTTGACACTCATTAATAAAAAAATAAAAATAAAACTAGAATTTAACCCAAAAAAAGGGATTTTGGAGACTGAGCATGGTGATGGTTCATGACTTTCCTTCCTTATTTTCTTATGACTGATCCTGCAACTTGCATATACTATCCTGTTGACTGTAATACTCTTGAGTATATCACTTTGTGACCTAGGATAGTGGCATGAACCTCCTTTAGAACTTATAATTGTTTTCAATGTGAACTTTCCATCACTTGTGACTTACTTTGGCCCTACTTGCCTCATGTTTATTCCTAAAGATAGTCTTATGTTCTCTCCTATTCTTGTGGATTTTCTGGTTCTAAGTTGACTTACATCATTAGTTAAACTCCATTTCTGATTCCTGTATTTGAGATTGAATCTGTTTGTTCAAATCCTGAAGTAAAGAATTAGGGATAGTAGCTTAAGGCACTCTCTTAATGTTCTATGTAGGACTACTTGTATGTTAAGGCAATTTTGTGATAAGCTAAGTCTTTATGACCTCTTAATGGACCTAAACTAAGATATAGAGACCTAAGGGGATCATGGTAAAGTTGTACCCTGTAACACTGGGCACTTTGAGTTTACTTTGAGTCTAATGAACATGTCTTGTCATCCCTCTACGATCTAGATTTCTAAAAATAGGATACAAAGAATAGTCCTAAGTCCTTTACAACTAGGTTTATGGCTAATTCATTTACAGTTCTTTGTGGAGATGGCCTTAAGTCATGTTTGGAATTTGATTTGTAATTTGAAATTCTGGAAATTGCTTGAGTGTCATTACTATTTTGAAAGAAGGAATTGAATGAGTCTCATGATTCACTAAGATTGGCTGAGTGTTCTAACAGGGTTGAAGTGAGTTAATATATAACCTATAGGACCCTGAGATTATAAATTGTTGATATGGGAGTTAAAATGGAGACTTTTTTTGTTAAAATGAAGCCCAATCAGTTCTTAAATGCTTATGTGTGCCTAGTTGAAGTCTTAAGAGTTGAAATAATAAAAGATTAGAAATTCCCTTTTTGTTTGACACCTATTTCTGTTTTGAATCATCTAAGTCATGTAGAGGTTTAAAATAACATATTTTTTTACCTTGAAGTGGTAAATGGTTGCTATGTGCTATCTTGAAACTTGGCACTGTCTTGAATCCCTTTGGCTGTCTTAGAGGAAAACTGAGTTTGCTATTTGCTAAACAAGACTAAAATTGACTAAAATTGTAAGGAAACAAACCTGTTGACTTAAAGATTGGAGATAGTATTATCGCTTGCAATGTTGCTTATTTTCTCAAGTCTAAAAAATGGAAACTGAGTGAAATTCTCCTCTATCAAGATTGATCTTTATGATTCTTGTTAAGTTTTCTAATGCAACCTGAATGGGCTATTGAAGTTGGAACTATGAATTTTATTCTGCCTACTATTGATCACTAAGCTTGCTTAATTAATAGACTGCTAAAACTGGAAAAGTAGCTTTAAACCTCTTGTGAAAGAATGCGTGCTTTGGTTCACCTGATTGCATCTCCTTGACCCTATATTTAGATGAAGTTCCCATGATAGTGATTAAGACTTGATTAATAAACTGGTTCTGGACAAAAAATGTGCTTGGTGCAACATATAGTGTTAGGGAATTCTGTGAAGGTTCAACTTTCCATTTATTTAGACCTTTTCTTACATGACACCATAAGGTGCCTCTGTTTGCTTTGAAAAATGCATTACATTTGGTTCTCTTTTCTTCAAAGTTAAAACTGACTTGAAAAGGAAAAAAGAGATCCTGTGTGTGAACTATTTAAACCATCTGTGTGGCTTACTTGCCTCACTTCTCCTTGGTTGTCTGTTTCTTTTGTTGTGACACTTAGAAAATCTATGAATACTTTAAAAAAAAAAAATAGGTCACCTTTTGTTTGGTTTTAGCTTAACTTAACCTGTGCTTTGAAACTCTGTGTGCATTATTTTAACTTGTCGGTATCTCTTAATACAACTAAGAATAAAGGTTCAATATCTGAATTGAAAAGGTTGACAAGGTAAATTGAAAACATTTGTTTGCAACTGTGCTCATGAAAACAGTGTGTTAATCCGTTCAAACTAGAATTTTGAAAATCTCTATTTTTACCAAGAGTTTCTCTCATTCTAGACTGGATTAAACCTGAGCTTCTTGACTTAGAAACTGCCTGATGAATTGAGTTTTA
Source organism: Lycium barbarum (assembly GCF_019175385.1). Classification (NCBI taxonomy): domain Eukaryota; kingdom Viridiplantae; phylum Streptophyta; class Magnoliopsida; order Solanales; family Solanaceae; genus Lycium; species Lycium barbarum. Next base: position 120,943,033 of record NC_083340.1, on the reverse strand, counting down.
GGATGCTAATTTGTTCAAGTTAAATCATAGATCTTTTGTTATTTGTTTTACTGAGACATCGCTTGATTTATTTGCTTAAAAAACTTTTCATTTGAGAAGGTAAATTTTCTTACCTATTAGTGTGTTCTAATATAGAATTTGATTATGCTTAGACTACTTTGGTTCTGAGCTACAGAGGAAGGGCAAGGCAAAAGAGTGACTTGTTGGTGCTGCGGTTCGGCAGTCCAGGTAGGTTATGGTTTACCTTTGGTGATACTTTGTATAGTGAATCACATATTTAGATTATAATGTCGGAGACAACATGTGAACCTTCAGGTATAAAGTTGGGATGCATATCACCTTCGGTTGGCCCCTGATGTGTGTTAGGACTAGCCACCCCGTTACGTGTGTTTGATTGTTCGATTGTGTTGGTTTGATGTCATGTGTAATTGGTAAATATCGACTTCTGTTGTCGTTTTGATTTGGATAAAATTGGCATACTCGTTGTGGTATTTGTACTTGGATATATTGTTGGCGTACCCACTGTTGGTACTTGACTTATTGATATGTTGGCATACCCACTATTGGTATTGTGATGTGATACATTGTTTGCGTACCCCGTTGTGGTACTTGTGATGTTGAACTTTATTGTTGATGATTGACATATGCATTGCATGCAATCACTCATATTCTTCATGTATGTCGATACCCGGTGATGATCCGGTATCGTTGATTGAGCGAAACTGATATTTGATAAACCCTTTTACTTGAGTGATTGTGAAAAGATCGATGTCTGAAAATACATTCCGGAATCGTTGATTATATGAAACCGATATTTTGATGAACTCTTTTACTTGAGTGATTGTAAGAAGGACGATGTCCGAGGTTTAATTCCGGAATCGTTGATGGTGTATGAAACTGATATTTGACAGACTCTTTTACTTGAGTGACTGTGAGGTGGCCGATTCCGATGTTATTCCGGAATCATTGTTAGTGTATGGACTCTGCGGGTCCCCCAGGGTGGTGCCGGTGAGACTCCCCCTGTGAGCAATTAGCTAGGGTCCCGTCTGTCCATTGGGCAAAAATCCGGGAGGGGTGACACTTAGACTTCGCGAGTCACACTGGGTTGTGCTACCGAGATGTCGATATTTCCGTCCGGAGTACATGTGTACACCTCATTTGGATGGCATGGCATCACATTCATACCATTATTGCACTGCATTGTATTATGACTTGATTGAGATGTTGTGATGGATGGATTGTGATAATTTTGTTGTGACAATTGGATTGTGATGATTTTACTTGGTGATTGGATTAGATCGGATATACTCGGACTTGGCATATTTGGGTTTAGAGGCTTACATAGGTGATGACGGATACTCGATTGTGATTATATTGTCTCATGCTTGGTTGTTTTATCTGCTTATCAGTTTATTTCTGAATTATGTTAACTATGCTTAGTCGGCCGATGATACCTACCAGTATTGTTATTTGTACTGACCTACATTTGCTGCATTCTTTTATGAATGCAGAGTACCAGGTCGGATCTACTTCTCTGACCCGTGGCTGATCGACTCTTCAGCTTCCACTCGAGTTTCCAGGCCACTGACCTTGAAAACTTTCCTATTATATGTCTTACTTTTATTCCAAAGACATAGATATTATGTATTAGTACTTCCAGATTGTATTATTCTCCCTAGATGCTGTTGTACTATTTAGACTAGACCCTGGGGGTGTTTACTGTCTTCCGTACTTTTTACTACTATCTATCTATAGATATCGTGAGACTTACGTACCCGTTATTTTTGCTACTTAATTTTCTTTAATATCATGTATTGGTTTGTTGTTGGGATAAGGGTTCGCTTACCGAGGTGGGAAGATAAGTACCTGTACGGCCTAGGCAAAATGGGTTGTGACATAAGGAGAAAGAGAGATAAGGATGTCATCCATAGCTTCCAAGTCTTATGGAGATGATTTTGAAGGTTATGCCTCGAGCAATAGAGGGTATGACTATGATGAATATGGGGGCTATGAGGGAGATGACATGGGATATGAGCATCACTATTCTTACAATAAATACGGTGGTGCTCATGAGTCGTATGAGAAACATAGTCGATATGATCATAACTCGTACGAGGGTGAAGAATACTACTCCGAGGGCAATTGTGAGGCAACACCTCATGAGGCTTATGAAGAAGAAGGAGTACATGAGTATGAAGAAGAACCCTATGGTGGATATGAGCCTGAAGAATCTCATTCTACATACCATGGACATGAAGGTGAGTTGAGGTATGCTCCTTCCTCACACTTTTGATATGAACTACTTAGTAAGAACTTGCAAGAATAGGAAGAATGTGATGATTATGAGCCTAATGGCTATGCGTTTTGTGGTGAATATACTTACGAAGATAATGGGATTGAACAAAACTCTTATAAGGGATCTTCTAGTAGATATTCACGTACATCAGCTTGTGATACTTCCTATTCCAAGCAAAAAGGTATAAGTGTGTGGATCGGGCCGAGTAGGAGTCCGCCTAGAAGGAGAAGAGAGTATACATCTCCTCTTCCAAGAAACACGATGAATCATACTTCTTATCCTAAGCCGGAGTTACCATGTTCCCAATATGATTATGATGTGGAGGGTAGGAGGAGAGAAGTGCTGAGAGGAGATGAACAACATGTCGGGTATGGAAGCCCTTATGGTGGTTACTCAAATCCGACATCTTATCCTACTCCAAGGAATACAATGAATTATTAATCTTATCCTAATCCATGATTACCATGTTCTCAAGGTGGTTATGTTATGGAAGGTAGGAGAGAAGTGACGATAGGTGAAGGAAGTAGGAGGAATGAAGGGCCTCAAGCGAGGAATGATCCCAAAGAAGAAACAAGCACAAGTGGTGGGTCCAAGGAGATAGAAGAAGACTTCAATTACATAAGGGAAATACTCCTCCAAATGCTCAAGGAGGAACAATCGAAAGGAAATAAACCCAACCCTTGTGAAGCAAAAGAGGGGGATGAAGTGGAGGATTCCCCTAACCCTTCTAAAGGAATACTTGGCACTTGTTTCAACTCCCAAAAAATTGAGAGAGAAAAGATTGAGAGGAGTAAGGGAGTGAAAAGTGATAACTCTAGAGTGAAAAAAGGAGAGGAAGTGAGGAGTGATGTGAGAGAGTTGTCACGACCTATTTCTAACCCTTGTAACTTTTCTTTCTTTTCTAGTGGTCTTGTTGATAGTGCAGGTATTATCGGAAGCAAGCCAAATGATGAACCTCAACCTTTGAAGGATTTTGAGGTAGTTAAGAGCTTCCCGAAGGGGCAAGTGAGCTCCAAAGATGAAACCCGAGCCAAAGAAGATGAATGCGAACTTCAAGGTACAATAGCTAATCTTAACTCTCTAAGTGATGTGAATGAACATATTGTTGAAGTGAGTATAAATGATAGCTTTTCCCTAAATGAGCTTAATGAATCTTTGGCTTGTGATATTCCTAGTGCTATAATGACAATTGACAATGTAGTTGTTATGGGTGATCCAACACTAGTTGATCCTATTGATGACTATCTTGACTCTTCCTTTGAGTGCAACTTGTATCCACCTAGTTTTGAGCCTTTTGATATGTGTGTTAGTACATTGTCATGTGAGATGTTAGGACACCCACTAGTTGATCCTAGCGATGACCGAATTGATCCTTCTAGCAAGATCGATTTGCATCCAACTAGTGTGGTTACTTGCGTGGATCAATTTATTTGCTATGAAAATCCATTATTTGAGGAACCTTGTGATGTTCTTAATGACCCTCAATTTAGTAATGATATTGATATAATTGATCATTACCTAGTCGTGTGCATGAAAGTGTTGTGGGAAGTGACTTTTGTCTTTATGAGAGTAGAATTGCATGCTCTGAATCTTTGTTGTTCATCGATTTTTCTCTCTTAAAAAATAATGTCCTATTCGATGATAACATGACTAGCGAGGGTGATATGCATAGTGGTTGGTATTGCAATGTTGAGCATGTAGCCACCTTTGGAGGCTATAATGTGTTTTGTAATCCACTATGGGATGATGACACTCTTCCCTACGATAGAGATCTTCCTTTGAGGAAGTATGATCAACTTATAGGGAGGGAAAGTGTTAAAAAGGAAGGTGATTCTTATCTAGAAATTGCAAATTCTTCCTTTCATGTTCAACTTCATAATAGCCTATTGGATGATTTTATTCTTGAACCTAATAGTGAGGCTACATTGGAGGATGACATAGATGAGGAAGTTATCTTAAGTGATACCTTTCTTTATTACTTGTTTGCATATGATGACGCTCTTATTTCTGTTATGGGTGCATCTTATGTTGGGGGGGGTGCATCTTATGTTGGGGAAGGTACTTGTGGGGGTAGTTGGTTGTGTTATTGACCATCATAGGTGGCTATGCTTCCCATATAATTCGGGTGACACCTTGTGTGATTTGAGAGCACTATCTTAGGAGAGTCCTTGTTTGGAAAATGAGAGTGTCCTTGTTTGTACATTGTGCTACATATCAAATAGAACCAATGTCGAGTTGCATACTTCGTATTTTGAATCCATTGGTTTTATTACTCTATCCTTATGTCATGAACCTTGGAGGAATCAATTTCTTGAAACCTCATGTGTGCAAATGTTAGTCATGATTTTCATAGATGTGTGGTTGTACCACAATTTTGTTCATCTTGGCATGAATATGGGATTATTGCTTTGTGTGCTAACCCTCAATCGTTGAGGAGTATGTTTTCGTATATCTTCAGTTAGGTTCGGATTTGAGGACGAATATTTTTGAAGAAGGGGAGGATGATAAGATCCTACTTGGCACACTTCACTTCAAGACATCCACCCGAGGCCAAGTCATGGAACTTCAAACTCTACAAGCAGCGTGGATGACAAGGCACATGGAAGGCCTTTGGAGGATCCTACAAGCCACACAAGATGTCTTACGATGTGTGGAAGGTAGCTTGGGCGAGGCTTGGAGAAGAAGCTACTAGAAAAGAGGCCTACAACTCAAAAGTAACTAGAAGTGCAAAAGGGTAGAAATACAAATGTGGCTAGACGTGCAAAAGAAGGGGCATATATGCAAATGGTCACAATTGCAAACTTTGAGGATTGGATGATGGATATATGTGCAAGACGGAGTCTTTTCAAGTTTCAAGCCAACATCCAACTAGCCAAACAAGGCCCTTGCCTCATTAAGGGCAACAATGTAATAGTTAGGTTTCTTCTTATTTCCTAGAAGTATAATGATATGATTCTCATTGGCTCGAGTGCATTTATAGAGCCTATGATTCGTGGTGGATCTCAACTTAGAGTCTATGATCTTTATTGGAGCTTATTCACCACATTTGGAGCGTTTCAAAGGGCCTCAAGTTTGTATTTCCACACTACACACTTGATGATGATCATTGATGAGATCCAAGTCTCTACGAGCTTCATAGAGATGGAATCCTACAAGGTTTGGGAGATTGCTAGGTTGGGAGATTTAGAGCTCGAGGTGGCTATTTGCCGAAAGGGCTATTTGTGCAAGTGGTTGCTTTGCGCAATGAGGCTTATGATTGCAAGAAGGCCATGCATGCAAGGTTGATTAGGGGGCCATCTATGCAAGAAGGTATGTGTTCTTGAATTGAAGACTACACAAAGAAGACCAGCCAAACGAGGCCCTTACTTCATTAAGAGTAGCATTGTAATTGCCTAGTAGTCTTCTTTACTTAGCTTGTATATATAGCTTGTCTTTCATTTCATTACTTAGATTATATCTAATTGAGATGAATACTCTAAATTGAGTGATAGTTTGGTAGTTTAGTGTAGTGCTAATCTAGTGATTAGTGATAGTTAATCATGGTGGATTCCATTGTTGGCTATGAAACCCTTTTCCATTGATTTTCAACAGAGTTGTTAATTTGTGGATTCATTTGGATTACTCTTGGTTGATTATCAAATAGTATAGGTTCGTTAGTAGGAATCGATTAGGAGGGTTCAGGTTTCATATACCTAAGTTTGCCTATAACTTCTTTACTAATTAGTTCTTGCTTTTATCCCTCTTCTTCTCATCCCAAATCCTTCACTTCTCATCCCTTGATTTCTTCGTTATCCTTATTTTCACGTATTTGTAATTTGAATCTCTGTCTTCCACAAGCCGGATCGTATCATATAAGTAGGAGGATGACCCTCATTTACACTTAGACTTGGATGATGAATATTTGAGAGATACTCATAGTTTGAGTGATAGATTGTTAGGTAGAATCTACTGTTAGTTTAGTCATATGATGTTGGATTCCACTGTTGGTTGTAGAACCTTTTATTTCCGATGAATTCATGAAGATTGTTCATCTGTGGATTTCAAGTGAACTTTTTGCCTTGATTCATATTGCTTTGGTTCTTTTGGGTGTTTGAATTCAAATTAGAAGGGTTTAGGTTTAATATACCTAGATTTGTCTATAGGATTCCCCCATTCGGGTCAAGTATCTATCCCTCTATTTCTCATCCCTTTTCTTCGTATCCTTTAATTTTTCGCGTTTGAATTGATTTGGCTCCGTCCCCAAATCGATTCGTTATCAATATGTCAATATATTTCTCTGTATTTCAAAATTGTAGCAGATGGACACAGGTCAGGTTGTCTATATGTCATTATATTTCTCTATGTTTCAGTGTATTTCAAAACTTTACCAGCTGAACAACAGTCAGGTTCTATCTATTTCATTATATTTCAGTGTATTTCAAAACGTTACTAGCTGAACAACAGTCAGGTTCTATATATTTCATTTTATTTCTCTGTATTTCAATATATGTCAAAAAAATTCATTGCAAACTTGATTTATTAGGTGACAGAACACTTCAATTTATACTGAAATATAGTGAAAATGCAAACTACGTATATCAGATGATAAAAAACACTGCAATTTACACAGAAAAGAAGTGAAAAAATATCAGATGATTCAAAACACTGCAACAACTTCATTGATAAGAAAACACACATAGTTGTCAAGTCTTACCAAAAAAAACAACAAAATGTACAAATTTTTCAACTAACAATAATGTAAATAATAGAGTTCAAACATTAAAAACCTAACGGACTAATTAAGAACTATTGTGGCAACATCATCAAAATCTATTACAGGCCTAGATGCCTTTGGAGGACGTTCATTATCACTAAAGGCAATCAAATCTCTTTTGCCATCCATATTCCCAAAGTAAAGCGTCGTATCTCTAATGTAGAATTTCTGCATCGATCTTTTTTGGAATCAATCTTCCAGAACACAAGTACTCAGCAAATGCTGCAACATGAACACCACAATCCCTGGAAAAAAAAAGTCGTTACTTGATTAATTTGTGGGAAAAAAAAGGGAATGTGATTAGGAAATACGTACATGGATCCGGAGGCTTATTGTGGCAGTTTGTTCACATACACAATAACAAAGTCATCAGTCTGTTGTTTGCCCTTGAATTTTGGGTGGTTAATAAAATTGATGTCTTTTTTATTGTCATAAAACTAGCCAGTTGATATGACCCCGCCTAGCTCAAGGCCATTCACTAGGAGTCAAGCAAGGGAGTTCCAAGAGATGCAAACCATGTTCATGAAGAAAGGAGCCTTGGATGAGCTTGGAGAGAAGATGACCAAAGCTTACAATGTTTGGGAAATAGCTTGGGAAGGCCTAGAAGACCAAGAGATGACCTCCTCTCAAAGTGGCTAGATGTTAAAGAGGGACATTTTTGCAAACTGTGGGCGTTAGATGCAAATCTTGACCAAGAATGAAATTCTAGGCCAAAGGTTCAAATTGGAGGCCACATGTGCAAGTTATGACCATTGGATGAATGAAGACCCATGTTTGGGGTTAATTTTGCAAAGTGCCACTTTTGGGCCTTTGGTCTAAAGCCCTAGACTATAAATAGAAGACTTGTCTTATTTTTCACTTTAGCTTGAATTTTGAAGAACTTGGAGTGTAATAGTTTGTTAGGTTATCATAATATAGTTTGTTTGATTGCATAATTCTAAGTGTGATTCTTAGTTGCAAAGTGAATTGCTTATTTCCATTGGAACATATTGAGTTGCTCATTTGTGGTCTTCCAAATGGGTAATTCTTGAATTCCAAATTGCTAAGGTTCATTGGTGGAAATCCCATTAGGAGGGTTTAGATTTCACATACCTAAATTTGCCTATAGATTTCTTATCAATTGGATCTAGTAGTTATCCAACTATCTTTCTTCCATTCCTAATCTTTCCCATTCCTATTTTCCTTTTTCTTGTTCTTTAAGTTTTTAGAGTTTCCTAGGTAGAATCTTATCATTTGGTATCAAGAGCTAGTTTAGAAGATGTCCTTACATTCTTCAATCCTTGGTTCAAAGAAAATTAATATATATATATATATATATATATAGAAAATCCCAAAAAAATCCATATTCTAAAACCCTAAAATTTTGTTCTTGTTTCTCGAATTTGAAGTTAGATTTGAGTTTGTTGTGGTGGAAAACATCTAGAAACGAAATTTGAAGTCATTTGGCTAAGGATTGAAGTTTCCACCATTAGAGGTTCATCAAAGCTTGAAGCACTCAAAGTGGATCTTGTTGATTTGGATTGAAATTAACTTCAACAGTGTCACGCCCCAAAACCCACCTAGACGTGACCGGCATCCGACGTCCTGAACAACATCGTAAGAACCTAAAGATGCAATAACAATATTTGAACCCGCCCAGTTCAATATTCGCCTCCAACAGTTTATAAAATAAATGTAACAAATCATGAATATATGAAATAAATCATCGGAAGTATTTATTCATCAAATACTTAGTCAAACGTAATAACGTGCCCGAGAGTTAATCAATAACTCAACAACTACCCACAAGAACGTATACTATGGAGCTTCTAAGATAAAGGAATAATAGTTTGACTCATCGAGACGCATCCCAAAAAAACTAATAATGAATAAACAACTAAATAGGGTGTCCCATGAATGAACGTGTGGGCTCACCAAATCAGCAGCCACAGCAAGTCCTTCCTAAGCGTGTGAAGTGTTAAGAACCTGCTCTTCTCTGTTACCTAACATACCTTTAAAAACAACAATAGTATGCCTGAGTACTTCGTACTCAGTGAGTGCCTCAGGGACAATAGGTAATATGAAAATAAAATATAATAATACATAAAGAAATCAGGTTTGAAAAGATAGTATAAAACAGTTATTCCACTTTGTGCTTCTTAATATGATTTGTTAAACAGTTTACAAAGCCGTTTCAAAATCCCAGTTTCAATTATGCTTTAAATCAATCAGGCATGAATACCAGTTCCATAATAAAGATGGATATCACAATAGCCCATATAGGCCCAACTCAACATCAACAACACTGCGCAATACACCGGAATATGGATTCACGGTGGCTACTCTTCCTCCCGAATAGCAAGGCCATTAATACACCCCAGGTAGCGAACCCGGAAGTGGCCACTCTTCCCCCCGAATGGCAAGGCAATTAATACACTAGGATCCATAGTGGCTACTCTTCCCCCCGAATAGCAAGGCAAAACACAACAACCAGTTCTCATAGCATAGAAGCCAATTCATAATTCATTTGTAATGTAGTCACATCATCAATTGTAATTAAGGTTCATTATGCCATATCGAAAGAATAAGCCATTCCAAGAAATGTTTTGAAAACGTATAACTTCTTTACGAAAGATTCCATGTCCTAACTCATCAATGAGAATATCATTACCAACCCTTAACCATCATTATTAAGCATCTCTTATAGAGGAAAACATTCATAATATCACATACATAAATAGGGTTTGTTACAATATAGGTTTAATATGGGTTTTTCCCCTCACACACATTAACCACCATTTAGACATGAATTAGAGTTCAAGAAATATGAAAAGATTACTTTTCTTTTCATCCATTAAAAAACCTTGAATGAAATTTATACTTCCAACAATAGTTTCAAAAAGTGATTTTCATTCAAAATAAGTTTTCAAAAGAGACACATACCTTAATTAAGCCTAACGTAACTCAACAATTCACTTTTACAATAAAGAACACCCAAAACCCTAACTTGAGTCACTTTGAGAAAGATTACCTTGCAACCCTAGGTTTTTCATTCAAGAATCATGTTAAGAATCACGGTTTAATGCTAGGATTGATTGGTAATGTTAAATATGTTCTTACCTTATGTTTTGGGGAAGCCCTAGGGTATTTCTCCTCAAAAAGTCGACCAAAGATGAGTTGGAATGGTGGTTTAAGAAATTTTCACGTTCTGGGGGGTTTTATAGTCGAGCAAGGCGCGTGACGTATCATGCAAATCGTACATTTGACCCGTGAAACACAGCCCTACTGCACGACGTGCCAGAGGGGCATGATTTCTGGTGTTCATCCTGAGATTCGCAGGATTAAACCGCAGGATGATCCCGCGAAACGCAGGTTAGTAAAACGGCCATAACGTTTTACTCACAAATCCGTTTAAGCTTCACTATATACCTTTGGAAAGATATTTCAACGATCTACAACTTCTATTAGAGGAAGGTTTCCCAAATTCGCAACGGATTTTCACGGAATTGTCCTACAATACAGGTCAACAAATCTTAGGCGATTTTAAGAACTCTTGCGCACTTCACTACTTAGTCTTGATCTTAAATCAACTATTTCCACCCAAACTCATATTGATAGAACTTCATATGCATAAAATGTCACATTACTTCACATTTAATACCTTCACTCCTAACTCAGATTTACGGAGTGTTACAAATAGGTATTGGCCTTTGTTCCCCTATCAAAGAGGAACCTATACCCGATAGTTGGAGGAAAAATAAGTTGGAATTAAGGGGCTTGGAATTTTGAATGTTCTTCATGTTCTTGAGCACATTCATAAATTCATCTTGAGGAAGAAAACCAAAAGGAAAGGTTTGATCTAAAATTTTCCAAGTCCAAGTGAAAAAGGTGTTAAAACAACCAAGAAGGGCAATTACTAGGTTTTTGTGGGCCCAAGGAATTCAATAAGGTCAGGAATCCAACCCAAGATCCAAGAAATTCGAGTATGAGACTTCATCAGACGAACTGGTATACGGTCCATTGTGCGGACCACATAAAATTCTACGGGTCAGACCGTATAAAATTCTACGGGTCATCAAATTGCAACGTCAAAATCAAGACAAGAAAATTGCTTACTGTGACAAGTTGACGGTATAATTATACGGAGCGTAAAAATTTCTACAGTCCGTCAACTGCAGCGTCAAAATCCAGCCAAGAAATTTGCTAACTGTGACTCGTTGACGGTATCATTCTGCGGACCGTATAATTTCCTACGGGCCATCAAATACCACATTATCCAAGTCGTAGAGCATACCATCGTCTCAGGAATTTTTGACGGAACACTTCTACGGTCCGGGAAAACCTATACGGACCATATAAAACCTGATTTCCAATCGTATAATTCCCCGGGTACAAGGTAAGCTTTCATCTCATTTCTTTGATTTCCCAAGCCTCAAATCTTGTTCTCAAATCAATCCATTTCTCAAAAATTTCTTGGGCCTTGATTGTAAGTGATTGTGTACCTATTCCTTAGGTAGGGAACAAAAAAAAATAGTATAGAAATTTCAAAAATTTAGTTATTTCAAATTGATACATTGGATCCATTGAGGCTCCAAGACCCCATTTTAAAATTATCACCTACCCGGGCCTGAATTTTTTTTTATTTCATGATTTTAGCATTCCAATTTCTTGTGTCTCTCAACTAGTAGCCATTTAGTAGTTGTTCCTACTTGTGTTTACTAGTTCCTGTGTCCGCATTTCTTTCGTGCTAATTTCTTTCAAGCTTTTCTTCGTTTTATTTCATTGAAATTTTATTGGCTCTCGTCCGTTTGCTTTTGAGTCGTCCTTCCTTCATCTTAACAAGAATCCATTCTACCATAAAGTATAAGTAACTGTGTGAATTCGATTGGTTAAGCGATTCATCAACAACTTCGAAGGCGCACGGGAGTATGGTATGGTAAGGTTTGAGAATTAAATACGAGTGAAGTGAGGCTTTTATTACTAACGTTGTGTGCTAGTTTTGCAGGTTCAAATGTCGGTTCAAAATACGCAAGAATTACCTAACATAGAGGGAATGGAATTGATTCTCCAAAGAATAGCGGCGATGGAATCCAAACTCGAGGCTAAGATAGATGTTATGGATGGGAAATTGTTTAGTATGGATGAACGGATGGTGAGTATTGAGAAAGTTCAAATGGAGGGTTCGAGTAGAATGGGCACTCCCCGTTCTAGGAATGAAAGTGATGGGCATAAAACACAAAATACCACACCAACCATTACCCCGGGACAAGCGCATGCCTTGTGCAATCCCAACACCACAACCACCTCCACCCAAAGAGCTCCACCACCCCAAACAACCAACCTGCCAACCCAAAACTCCACATTCCAAAACACCAATCGACAAAGCTACCCTTAAGTTTACCAAAACAGCCCAAATGAGGCAATCCCTCAAATAATCCTACCACAAGCACCCCAAGCTCTACCCCAAGCCCATATACAAGATCCCTTTCTTAACCAAAACCAATTCCAAAACCAATACCAAAATCACTACCAATATCCAAACCAATGGGAGGATGTAGACTATGAGAAGCGGTGGTAGGATGAGAACCGCTAAGGAGGAAGGCGAGGAAAGATGAACAACTGGGGTAGAGGGAGACAAGGAGCCTTTGGGAGATTTTCTGGCCATGACGCTAGGTTCCAAGGTCATGTCGACCAAGGAAGGGCTCAAGGGTATGAGGACCGAGGGAGATGGCAAGACAATAACCGGACTTTGAACAAAATCAAGTTCAACCTCCCAACTTTCCAATGAGGTAGCAACCCAAAAGAGTTTCTTGAGTGGAAGGTACAAAGTGAACGCATCTTCCTCACCAACAATGTGTCCGAGGCCTCGAAGACGAAATATGCCCTCACTCAATTTGAGGGATACGCTTCCACATGGTGGGAATTTAAGAAGTTACAAAGGGCTCAAAAAAACATCTATGATCTTCCAACTTGATTGAGCTCATGGAAACAAGGTGGCCTCCATCCACATATCATCAAGATGCACTCAAAAGGGTGTATTTGTTGAAACAAGGGTCGAAAAGCATGGAAGAGTAATTTGATGAGTTTGAGGACTTGAGGATGAAAGCCAAGCTAGAAGAACAAGAGGAGTGTACTATTATAAGTTTTGTGTCCTACTTGAACTGTGACATTGCTAAACCCGTGAGGCTTAAGACTTACAATAGTCTATAAGAGGCATTTCATAATGCATCCAACGTTAAAGCGGATCTAAAGGAGGAGAGTTCTTATAATGACAAGGCAAGTCATCTTCAACTTAAAGCAAAGGCAAAGATAAGTGAAAAACTTCCACTTGGGAAAAGCCCAAGACAAACACTCCAACACCTCAAGCCAAGTTCGACTACAAAGCCAAGGGTGATGATAAGGCAAAAGGAGGTAACAACCCTAAACCCAAATATAACCATCCTTCTACCATCCACTGCTTTAAGTGCCAATGAATAGGGCACTATGAAAGTGAATGTCCCAATCGGAGGACTATCACCATTGTGAGAGAGGGGTATCGGACTGAAGATGAAGATGAGAGTGGAAATGGTAATGATGACGAAGGAGAAAAAAGTGAGTGTGAGAGTGAATCCGATGAAAAGGTTGAGATAAGATATGAAGAAGTCTTTAATCATGCTCTTATGGCTAGAAAAGCCATGGGGCTCTAGCTAGAGAAGAGAGTGACCAAAGGGAGAATTTGTTCCATGCAAGGTGTAAAATTATGGATAAGGTGTGTTCCTTGATTATTGATGGTGGGAGTTGCACGAATGTCGTTAGCCAACTTTTGGTTGAAAGTATGAAATTCCCCACTCGCAAGCACACTAATCCCTATAAACTCCAATGGTTCAATGAATGTGGTGAGATGAGGGTCAACAAGCAAGCCATTATCAAATTTAGCATTGGCAAGTACCAAGATGAGATTTTGTGTGATATGTTACCCATGCAAGCTTGCCATCTATTGCTTGGAAGACCTTGGCAATTTGATGTTGATGCCCAACATAGTGGGAGACCTAACAAGTACTCTTTTTTGGTCAAGGGGAAGAAGTACATTTTTAACCCACTAACCCCTTACCAAGTGAGTAAGGATTATAGAGTAATGAGGGAGCTTAGGGAGAAGTGTCAAAAGGAAGAGAAGGAGAAGAGTGGATGGAGACTTTGTTGGTCATAAGTGGAGAGGGAACATCTCAAGATGGTCCCAAGAAATGTTTGTTGGCCAAACCAAGTAATTTCTTAAAGGGAGTTGATGAGAGACACTTCATGGTGTGTCTTGTCAACAAGGACCTTCTCTTAAATTCTAACCAAGCTACTAGCACTTTGCCTAGTAGTATGTCTTCTCTTTTGCAGGAATATGAAGCATTGTTCTCGGAAGAAATGCCCAATGGTTTACCTCCGTTGAGAGGTATTGAGCACCAAATTGATTTTGTACTGGGTTCTCAAATCCCGAATAAGCCGGCATATAGAAGCAATCCAGAGGAAACAAAAGATTTGCAAAAACAAGCTGAGGAGCTACTCAAGAAGGGTCTAGTCAAAGAAAGCCTTAGCCCATGTGTCATAGCGGTGATTCTTGTTCCAAAGAAAGATGGCACTTGGAGGATGTGCATTGATTGTAGAGTCGTCCACAAAATCACGGTAAAGTATCGACATCCCATTCCTAGGCTTGATGACATATTGGATGAGCTTTGTGGCTCAAGTGTGTTTTTAAAGGTTGGTCTTAGAAGTAGCTATCACCAAATTCGAATGAACCCCAGGGATGAGTAGAAAATGACCTTAAAAACCAATTTTGGCCTCTATGAGTGGCTTGTAACGGCATTTGGCCTAACCAATGCACCTAGCACCTTTAGAAGATTGATGAACCGTGTCTTGAAACCCTTTATCAATAAGTTTGTGGTTGTCTATTTTGACGATATTCTTGTGTATAGCAAATCGATGGAGGAATATTTAGGCCATTTGAGGCAAGTATTTTATCACGCCCCAAATCTGGAGGGCCGCGACCGGCACCCGGTGCCTACCTGGATCGGGTGAACCAACATTTAAACTTACATTTAGCTAAGAACGTGGATAGGCCTAAAGTGGCCACCTACACTCAGAAAATTCCCAACACAGATATATACATATAACTCTCTGCGGTCTGGCCACCTCCTCAAGAAACAAAACGTAACTGTATGTGGTCCGGCCACCTCATGGAATATATGTGAAACTGCTCAAACCATTGTACGAGCCGAAACGGCTCTCATAAGTAACTATGCATCAAAGGATGGGCCACAGGGCCACGAACTAACTGACTGTACTGTACATGTTTCTACAAGCCTCTAAAGAAGCATAATTGAGTCATGGCCAGGACAGGGCTCCGGCTCACCTGTCGTCCATAAACACAAAAGAAAGACTCGACATAGACCTGGCAACTCCGAACAAAAGGAAGCTCACCACCAACAGATGTCAAGTACTGTCTACTGAGGAGTTCTGTCAATTTGTACCTGCATGCATGAATGCAGCGCCGCCGCCCCCCCCCCCCCCCCCCCCCCAGCAAAAGGGACGTCAGGAAAAATGTACCAAGTATGTACGGCAGAAGAGTAACATACACATAGGAGTCATGAATGAAATCTGAACATCATAAGCTAAACTGACTGACTGAATACATCTGTATGTCTGACTGTCTAAACGTATCTGTATGAATGCATCTATATGTCTGACTATTTGAACATATCTGTATAAATGCATCTGATTACTGAAAATGCCTCTGAGGGCGTATGATATGCATAGGTCATAGTGTCGAGAAACGTACGGCCCGATCCATATCCCATATAGGCCCCTTCGGGCATAATAATCATCATCAATGTGCACCAGCTAATCAGGTGATAATGCGTATATAATGCCTCGCCCATTTCCCCATACCCCATATATATATATGTATATATATACATATATAATATATGCGTATATAACGCCTTCTAGTCACGGGTCAATCTACATATATGTAAATGAATGCAATGCATGAATGTGAACTAATATAATCATGATATAAAACTCAGGACCCATGAACAGAAGGAACAATCATAACAAGGGGTATAGGATCATCAAGAACTGAGATACTCCTAGTACTTCTAAGAGTAAAGTAATTTGGAGACTCGATTACTCGTTGTTCGCTCATGTCATAGGATCATGCCAAAATGAAAGAAAGGGAAAGCCTTAACATACCTGGAAGCTTACTTCTCAACTTTTCCAACTTACTTTTTGTCTTACAATCTACATGAGATCATTCGTAGTCTCGTAATCTACATATAAAATCATTCATAATATTGTTAGGCTCATTATCATATGCTTGTCTTAAGCCCTCAAATTAAATCCTCTTAAAATTTGCTAAAATTTGGGCAGCATCTCCCCTGTTTATATACTTAGCCCGAAATCACAATACCAACAAAACAATACTAAGAACAGCGCTAACATCAACAACATCATCATCAATACCAAAATATACTCAATAAAACATCCCACACGATGTTTACCCAATTTCTCAACCAATCAATCAACTTTATGAAGCTTTAACAACTAAATCTCCTTGATACAATTCGTAATATCAATAATAAGGAATATCCTTACCTCAATCAAGGTTGGTAAAACTTGAAATCTTATTTATCTTCAATAGGCTCCTTTGATCCATCAAGATTTGATGTATAAAACAAGAACTATAAAACTCTCTATGTTTCCCGAGCCTCGGATGTAGTCTCGTTACTTTAATCCGCTAAAAAAAATGATCCTTCAATGTTTCTTGGGTCGCTTGGGAGATTTTTGGTGTAGAGGAGTGGAGAAAATGAAGCCAAAGACCAGATTTTGGTCTTAAATAGGAGCTCAAGGTCGGTTCGGGTACTGTAGCAGTACTATAGCAAGTTGATTACTGTAGCAGTTACTATAGCACGCGGTTCTGCTCTGTCATCCTAACTTGTAACGTCCATAATTCTCTACTCCGATGTCATATCGATGAGCGTTTGTTGAATTGGAAACTAGACTCGACGAAATTCATCTTAGGCTTTTGTTTCACCTCAAAACTCCTCATACTCTAAAATATATTCCTTCCCCAAGTTGGACCAAAATTATCGTACGAAACCTTGCCCATCTTTTCTCCAAAGTCATACTACTCAATTTCTTCAACTCATTTCCTTATAGGATCTTTCGTTATTCCTTATATACATACTTTACTCATAAAATATACTTAATAATGTTTCACTTCATATATTCCAAAGTTATTTTACTTAGCCATAGCTCGACATACTTATGCTTAAATTTAACAAGTGCTTCTTTAGAAGTACGGGATGTAACATATTTGATGTCTTGTTGCGTGAAAGATTGTTTGCTTATCTCAAGAAATGTTCTTTTTGTGTTGATAAAGTGGCGTTCTTAGGTTTTGTAGTGAGTGCAAATGGTATTGAGGTTGATGAAGAAAAGGTGGAACCCATTAGAACTTGGCCAACTCCCAAAGAGGCAACTGATGTGAGGAGTTTCCATGGGTTGGCAAGTTTCTATAAGAGGTTTGAAAGGGGGTTTAGTACAATTGCCTCTCCCTTGACCGAATTGTTTAAAAAGGATGTTCTTTTTGTTTGGGGAGATGGCCAAGAGAAGGCATTTCAAGAATTAAAGTCCATGTTGAGCTTGTCACCATTGTTGCAATTACCCAATTTTGAGAAAACTTTTAAAGTTGAGTGTGATGCTTCTGGGGTTGGCATATGTGGGGTATTGATGCAAGAAGGCAATCCATTAGCTTACTTTAGTGAGAAACTAAAAGGGGCTACTTTGAACTACTCAACCTATGACAAGAAATTGTATACACCTGTGAGGGTTTTGACCCATTGGCAACATTATTTGTGGCACAAAGAATTTTTGATTCATTCGAATCATGAATCCTTGAAGCATTTGAAGGATCAATCCAAGCTCAACAAAAGACATGTCAAGTGAGTAGAATTGATTGAAGCTTTCCCTTATGTGATCTATTACAAAAAGGGGAAGGATAATGTGGTGGCGGATGCTTTGTCTAGAAGGTATGTCTTGCTCAATACAATGACTTCTAGAATGATGGGTTTTGAAAGCCTTAAGGGATTCTATTCTCAATATCTCGACTTTAAGGCAATTTGTGAGGAGTTGACCCAAGGGAGAAGGGTTGATAGATTCCAACTTGTTGATGGGTTCCTATTCAAGGATGGTATATTTTGTGTCACAATGAGCTCATAGGGAGAGTTGTTCGTCAAGGAAGCACATAGTGGTGGAATGATGGGCCATTTTGGAGTGGTCAAGACACTTGACATTTTGGGAGAGCAATTCTATTGGCCCAAGATGCGGCATGATGTTGAAAAGCTATGTGGTCAATGTTTGGAATGCAAGCAAGCCAAGTCCAAGACTCGGCCCCAAGGTGTGTATACTCCCCTTCCTACTCCTAATGGTCCTTGGATAGACATTTCTATGGATTTTGTATTGGGTCTTCCAAGAATCAAAAGGGGTCATGATAGCATTTTTGTTGTGGTAGGTACGTTCTCAAAAATGTCTCATTTTATACCATGCCATAAATGTGATAATGCATCTCATGTAGCATCTTTGTTTGTGAATGATGTGCTTAAATTGTATGGAGTTCCTAGAACTATTGTTAGTGATACGGATTCTAAATTCCTTAGTCATTTTTGGAAGAGTCTATGGGGTGCACTTGGCACATAGCTTTTATTCTCTACTTCTTGCCACCCTCAAACGGATGGGCAAACCGAAGTAGTCAATAGGACTCTTGGAAGCATGCTTACGTGTATGATTAGGAGAAAGCCTACTTCTTGGGAGGATTGTTTGCCTTTAATAGAATTTCCTTATAATCGTTCTCTTCACACTTCTATTGGCATGACTCCATTTGAAGTTTGCTATGGTTTTAACCCCTTGATTCCTTTAACCTTAGCCCCTTTGTCTAGTGATGTTGTTGTGAACTTAGATGCAAAACAAAGGGCGGCCCAAATGATGAAAATCCATGCCAAGGTAAAGGAGAACATTGATAAAATCAACACCAAGGTAGCAAAGAATCAAAAACGTGGGAGGAAGAAGATAGAATTCCAACCTAATGATTGGGTTTTTATTCATTTTCGGAAGGAAAGATTCCCTCAATTGAGGAAAGGGAAGTTGAGCCCAAGAGGAGATGGTCCCTTAAAAGTCCTTGAAAATATCAATGATAATACCTACAAGATCGACTTGCCAAGTGAGTAAAATGTTCGCAATGTTTTCAATGTGAGTGATTTTTCCCCTTGTGTTGTAGGTGAGCCTTTAGATTCGAGGGTGAATCTTCTCCAAGAAGGGGAGGATGTTATGACCCCGCCTAGCTCAAGGCCATTCACTAGGAGTCAAGCAAGGGAGCTCCAAGAGATGCAAGCCATGTCCATGAAGAAAGGAGCCTTGGATGAGCTTGGAGATAAGATGGTCAAAGCTTACAATGTTTGGGAAATAGCTTGGGAAGGCCTAGAAGTCCAAGAGATGACCTCCTCTCAAAGTAGCTAGATATTAAAGAGGGACATTTTTGCAAATTATGGGTGTTGGATGCAAATCTCGACCAAGAATGCAATTCTACGCCAAAGGTTCAAATTGGAGGCCACATTTGCAAGTCATGACCATTGGATGAATGAAGACCCATGTTGCAAAGTGCCACTTTTGGGCCTTTGGTGTAAAGCCCTAGACTATAAATAGAAAACTTGTCTTATTTTTCACTTTAGCTTGAATTTTGAAGAACTTGGAGTGTAATAGTTTGTTAGGTTATCATAATATAGTTTGTTTGATTGCATAATTCTAAGTGTGATTCTTAGTTGCAAAGTGAATTGTTTATTTCCATTGGAATCATATTGAGTTGCTCATTTGTGGTCTTCCAAATTTTGGTAATTCTTGAATTCCAAAGTGCTAAGGTTTATTGGTGGAAATCCCATTAGGAGGGTTTAGGTTTCACATACCTAAATTTGCCTATAGATTTTTTATCAATTGGGTCTAGTAGCTATCCAACTATCTTTGTTCCATTCCTAATCTTCCCCATTCCTATTTTCCTTTTTGTTGTTCTTTAAGTTTTTAGAGTTTCCTAGGTAGAATCTTATCCCCAGTTGTAAATGATGTGGCAAAAGGGTGGCTAGCTTGTGTATTTCTCTTCTAACAATGGCATCATGACCTGCAGCTCGGTATGAGTTGTAAATGTACAAACACCTGAACGTAAAAGTAAAAAACATCAGCTCAGTTAACAGGTTAAATAATAACAAAAAGAAAAACTATAAATACCTTTCAATGAACGGCACTACAATCAATATCCAATGATTTTCCTCTTTGATGTTGATAGGGATGAATACAAGATCCATTGTATGCCATGGCACATTTTCCAGCAGCCTGTGCCCGTTAATGTACTCACAAATTTTGGACTCCAATTTGGCAACACTATTACCCCTCTCGGTATTTGCAAATCCATGATGAATTTCATCAATTTTGGAGAAGAATATACAGCTAACGGTTGTGAATTTGTAACTGACATCATTGTCATACTTGCCTTTTTTTCGCAAGTAGTAAAATATTACATCAATATGCTGGAAAAAAAATGACTTAGGTTAATGTGATTCATTAACTCAGTTTACATCCAGATGTTTAGGATTTTTACTAACAATAATACGAATATAGAGAAATATGTTGTAAAAATATATACATAACAGATGTGTCACTATGTCGACATTAATCAGAAATATAGAGAAATATAATGAAATACGGTGAAATACAAAATTGCAGAAAGAATTAAGGATACTGAAATATAGATAAATATATTGCCATATAGAGAAATATAGCAAAACAATATACTGAAAGGGTAAGAAGTATGGGAAATATATCACCTCATCATTCCAAGCCTGACCATTCATGGATAAGGTGTAAAAACAGTTTTTGTTATCAACATATAAAACACCAAAATTGAAGGAAAAGTTGATGTCTTCAGGATCCAAAAGTTCCTTGTTCTTTTTGTAACGGCTTTCCTTGTCCTTTCTAAAAAAAATCAACAAACAATTTTTTCAATGTAAAAAGTTTAATTTCCTAAAAAATGAAAATATAAATTTAAAAGGTAAGTACGTTCAAACTTACTTCTTGTTGTGTCTAAAAAGCAGATCCTGCTTGAGCCAATTCCGGTATTGCTGAACCAGAGAATTATTGCACGGATCATTGATATTATTTCCAACAAATGGATGCTTCTTTTCAAAAATACAGGCTGGGGGACTTTCGGTAGCAGTTGATGCAGAGTCGTAATTCGTCATGTATGGTGCACTGAGGTATTTACTAGGTTTCACTATCCTAGTTGAACCAAAATCTGGTTTTTCAATCACTACTTCAGCATTAGCCACAGACTCTTGTATCACATTGTCAACCGACGTTATTGGCATAACAAAACCTTTTTTACCCGTTTGATGAAACCAGTAGTTCCTGATCCTTGTATTTGGCTCGATAACATCTCGTCAGGAACCAGCCATTGAGACTTAGTTATGGTGTCACTCACTGGGTTCGGTGTTGACTCCAAATTTGAATGTTCAGAGATGTCCGCGGCTTGTATTCCTAAATGAGCTTGTGGATTCTGAACTTCAAGCGGCAAGTCAACAAGCAAATCTGTGACCATTCCCTACCAAAAAACAAAAAAAAACAAAAAAAAAAAATATATATATATATATATATATATATATATATATATATATATATATAAATAGTGTAAAAATAGCAGAATTTTAAAAAGATATAAATTTATAATTTGTAAATTTACCTCTGCGGAGTTGAAAGATACTCCATCAAGCTGATTATTCTCTTCAGTTGAAGCTCTAAGTGTTTCTTCGCTAACATTGCCGCCAGTGACTCCAACAACCGGGACCTCACCATGTGACATGATTGAAACACCCTTGGAACACATTTCAAATAAAAAAAAATATTAACAGAAATATAAGGTTATAACATAAGAAAAAAAACAGTTCAGCTGGAATACAAAAATTAAGGGTATTGAAATATAGAGAATTGTATATATAATAAGAATAAATACAGAGAACATCTTTGAATATACAGTGAACTATAAAAACCAACTTGAATGAAAATGAAAATAACATAACTTTAAAAATAGTTTCCACCTAACAAGAATAAAATTACCTTTTCTGAATCATCAACATGTTTTGGTGGAGTTGTCTTAATGGCATAATCTTGATGTTTGTTTTGTTCAGGCGATGATTATACCCCACCTTCAGATGGTTGTACTAGCGCTTGACTATCAGCAGCCTTCTCAGCAGAATTGTTACCCTTTATTGCTTCAAAAACCTTCTTGAAGTTATCATCAATTAACTTGTGAAAATTTGTGATGTCAGTCCGAACATTTTTAAACTCACCAAATACATAATAGTTGAACATAAACAGTAAGTTAAGTGTTTAACAAACAGTATATAAATATACGTAATAGAATATTTTTTACTTAACCAAAAGACTTACAGATTCTTTGAACTCTTGGAAATCTTTCCTAATCAACAGCAGTTCATTTTTCGCATAGACGGTAGGGAAATCACGTTGACCCTTTAGAACACCTTTCGAAGTTGTGAGTGGTTCGGTGTGGACTTGTTGTTTGTTCGATGGGGAAGCTGAAATGGGAAGTTGTTTGCATCGTGTGTAACTTCGTATTCGTCAACTACCATATCTGCGTCATGTGTAACTTCATCAACCGTGTCAACAACATCAGGCAGTTGCATAGTCTCCAACTCACTGCTAGTGGGTATTATGTTTGAAAAGGAACACCTCTGAGGAACAAACAAGAGAAAGAGTTAATAAGTGTCTCATCTAAAAATTAACACTGACATAAGTAAAAATGAAAATACATAGAAATATATTGAAATATATGATAACAGGAAACTAACATATCTTAGATATGTGAAATATAGAGAAATATAACAAACCAAAAATCTGACAAGTACATCATTGATATACAAATGAAAACAGTAAGAAATGATTAACAATAAATGCTATGAAAAAACATAAAAGATAGAGTGTTCGAATATAACCGACTCTTGGCCAACTCTAAACAGTCCTTCCATCACGATATCGTATTTTGGCTGACCGTCATTGGTCCTCCAATTCAACATTCTTGGAATTGAATTTCGGGATTTAGCAGCAAGATAAGATGGAACTCTTGAGCAACACTCATATAGCCAAACTTGCATTGCAAGAGGCATCCCGTGAATCCTGTAATACTGTGTTGTGTTGGTATATTTCTTGTTGATGCTTTTGATCAAATCACGAAATGATTCTTTGCCCCAAGGATAATCAACATATCTTCTATCCTCAACAACTTCAAAATGAACTCTTGGTATGTTCGTTTTCTTTGGCTCACCGCAACATATATATATATATATATATATAAAGTACAGAATTGCAAACTTAAGCGCGTCCTCATCATTATCACCCCAACTCTTATTCTTAAAACAATCAATCAACTCCAATATTTTGACGTTACTTCTAGTTCCACCAAAATAAGTATCCATTAGCCTATTCTTTCTTTTCTCGTCGTAAGTAAATTGGCCTTCGTCAGCTACACGATTCAGCCCGCTAATAAGGGCAAATTCTCTCATTGAAAAACACAAAACAGTACCATTTATATCTAGAGTAAAGTAATCAAGAGTACTTTCATTGAGCTCTCTTACCATGAAGCACCTAAAAATCTGTGCTTGTACCTCGAGGTGCTGCATCCCGAGAAATTTTCCAAAAATTGTATTGGTAAACGCTTCTATCTGTGGATCAGTTAGATGACCCCTGATATCTTTGAACACATCGATGTTCGTGTACAGTTGCATCGATGGAGCCCCTTCGGAATGACGCTTAACATAAAATTTAGTTTCCTGAAATAAACAAGGCAACACTAACATTTAGACGGGGCACAAATAAATACAACGCAAACAAAACAACTAATGTGACATACCATACATTTAAATATATTGAAATACAGTGCACTACAGACCATATTCCACAAATGTCAACATGTATATACAAAAACAAAGTAAACAAACACCTCAAAAAAATTCTTTTAAATAAACATAAATATAGAGAAATACAACAAACAAATTGAAAAAAAATATACAAAAAGCAACTCAAAACCTTAGAAATATATTGAAATATACATTCAAATATTCTAAAAAAATATAGAAATATAGTTAAATATAAACAAAAATCGAAAAAACAACAATACTTGTTCATCCTTTCCCAGATCTACATTAGCATCAGAGGAATGCTTGAATCCATTTCTCTTCTTAGGTTGAGACACTTTGGAACCTTGTTTCACAGAAACATTAACTTTCGACTTGCTTGATTTTGGAACTTCAGTGCCTTTAATTTGGTGAATCCTTGAGGGATCGTTAATCTTCTTGCTTCTTAACTCAGCAGCAATTTTTGCTTTTGCAGATTCTCCTGCAATTGCATGTTGATGTTGAGATACCCCCAATGAAAAACTAGGACCATCATAATCTTTTACAGTACCTCATGTATTTCTTCTTGGAGTATCAATATCCGCCATTAAAATGCTGAATTAGAGCTTGTTGAAGATACTCTAACAATGACTGAAAATATTTTTAAAACAAATATTCAAAGAAAAGTGAAGGTAAAAACGATTACATTTATGAACAATTGAAGAGAAATACAACAAAGAACATAAAAAAAAATACTAAAAATTACCAAAATTAGTTACCTGTAGAGATTGGTAACTGATAAAGAAGAAGAAATCGTGCTAATTATGGTGAAGAATAATGGAGTAAAATACGGTTGAGAATTTAAGATGTGAGAGAAAAATATTTAAAAAAAAAAAAGATTGAGGGTAAGTGGGAGAGAGGAACCGTTTTTTTAGGGAAATACAGAGGAGTTACAAAAAAACGTTATAGATGGTAATTTGATAAATAATTAAGCTACCAAAAATAATTTAAAAGAAAAGGTAGTTATTACTAATAAATAAGTCTTAAATGTTGTTATGGGCTGTAAAAGTTCCTCCTTTTTTTCACTCATTTTTTTGTGTTTAAAATTGTTTTACGAAGCCCAACAATCACACCTTTTGTATTCTAACAGTCGCAGCTTTTTGTATTTTAAGCCCAAGAGTCCAACCTTTTTGGATTGGGTAAAGTACGTATATATACATATTAAAGAGAAATATTTACGAAATGTGACGATAATTTTCTATTTACAAAACATAACATTACAAATTCTATACAAAACATATTTTAAAAAAAAAAAAAAAAAAAAAAAAAATAATAAAATTTTTATTTTTATTTTTTAAAAAAAATCAATTTTTCGCTCAAAAATTTATATGAAATGTGTATATCTCGCTCAAGTCATAAAAAGTTCGCTACAAATTTAGTGTATGAAAAATGTATGAAATGTGTATATCTCGTTCAAAGCTTAAAAAATCCACTCAAAATTGTGTGTATGAAAAGGTATGAAATTTGTATCTCGCTTAAGGTTTAGAAATTCGCGCACATTTTCGTGTATAAAGTTCATGTCAGATTTCTGTAAAATTAATACGACTACAACAACATTGTATACAACTTTGATACAACATTCAAGACTTAAAATAATCACTCAATTTTTTTGTGTATGAAATGTGTATATCTTGCTCAAGGCTTAAAAAGTTCTCTCAAATTTTGTGTATGAAAAACACATAAAATGTGTATACCTCGATCAAGGCTTAAACATTACGCTCAAAATTTTATGTATGAGAATGGTATGAAATGTGTATATCTCACTCAAGACTTAGAATTTCATTCACACTTTTCGTATATAACGTTCATATTAGGTTTCTGAAAAATTAATACAACTACAACAACATTGTAACAACTTTCATACAATATTCAAGGCTTAAAATTTTCGCTCACAATTTTGTGTATGAAAACTATATTAAAAATTTCGCTCACATATAGATTTCATACAGCTTTGATACACAAAAATTTGAGATAATTTTTTAAGCCTTTGAGCAAAAAAAAAAATTAAAATAATTTTAAATTTTTTTTAAAAATAAATTATTTTCTGAAAAATAAATAAAAAACGAAAAATATATGAAAATTCATCATATTTCGTAAAATATCATTATGTTTTATAAATACAGAAAACTATCTATATATTTTATAATAAAAAGTCTTAAATAGGTAATCTATGTTCCCTTTTGGATTCTATGCGCGAGGGGTGTTGGTAGCCAGTCATCTAATCTTATTTGATTTGAAGACCAAAACATTCGGACACTAAAAGAAGACATTCAGATCTTTCACTTCGAGCGGACACATATGCTATGCAGAGCACTGAGTGCTGAGCTATGTACAAGGGACTTTCTTCCGCCAAAATATCTTTTTATGATAACAAGGTACCCGTAGTTGCTATTCTTTCTTTGGGTGCGCACAGGGTAAACTCTGCTCTGTACAATAGCTTGCAAACCACATAAAAGAGATAATTCGCACTAGGCAAGCCTTATGTGACGAGCTCAACCCAAAAAGCAAATTCCGTGTTGTAGGCAGGGGGTTTCGAACCTAAAGCCTCCATTATGAAAGCCCCACGCTCAACCAACTGAGCCACCTTGTGGGTTCTTCCGCCAAAATATCTTATACCATAAAGTTCACATGCCTTCAATAACTTTTTAACACCACAAACTTATTCATTGTGACAAGCCATAATCAGCTTCTTATTATATTCCAGTAAGTCCTCAAAACGACGAACCCATTGGCCTCCAATTCAACAGGCTCCACCATGTGATTATACGTCACAGGTACAAATAGCCTTCTTTGGACTTAGAAGAGAAGCGAATCTAAAATTGACGACACAGCTTCAAAATAAATTACGAAGGAAACAAAGCAGTATATTGAGTCTATAATACATATCCAATCAACGCTACTAATGACAGTCTTTTGGCAGTGTCTGCACCAATCCAGGGGAAAGGCGGGGCTACAGGGCTAAGTTGAGATTTGTGATACCTAAAAATAGGATGTCAAAAGCAAGGACAGTTTTATTTCATACTTTGCTGAACGAATGATATTCAACCTACTGCTCTCTTGGGATGGCAGTTACGACATATAAAAGGAGAGGTTTCGCACCTCTTGAGGTTGCTATAATCTAACAAACTTAGAAAGAAAAAAGAAACTGGAGGGACAGGACATAAATAACTATTGGAAGAATGATACAGATCGGACCTAAAGCTAAATAATGTACACCATCTGGGATTTCCTCCACAAATGTCAAGGGGCCAGTGCTGCAACAAGCTGCATTTTAGAGAATTAAAAGTTAAAATCATGAACAATACTAGAAGAGATAATTCGCAATATTGTAAGAAGACAAGACTTCACGAACTGACCAATGTAAATGTAAACTTGAAAGAACAAACAGGAAAGAAAGCTTGTTAACCTGGCAAGTGAAATGGAGCAAGGTACAAGTTTGCAGGGAAAATTTTCAACCACAAAATGATACATCTTTTTTTCCCGGAAAATGCCCAATAGGTGTACAAAGAGTCAATAAACTCATAAGAACACTTATCCAATTTTTGAAAGCTACCTTATGCTGGGAAAAAAGGTTTAAACTTCTACAAAATGATTATTTTTCTACCTTTGACCAGCTTTAATATAAGATAATTCTCCCTCCATCCTTATTGCTTTCCAATAAGCAAAAAGCCTTGACCATATCTTTCTAAATATGTTCTGCACATTTTAAAATGCAGTGCTCTTTCCTTTTAATTTTCTGAACATCTAAATTTTTTTCATAAGTCCATTTCATCGTAATCATATTTCATACTGGAATATGATGAATTTGACTTCTGAATAAAAAAAGATTTTTAACTTTTAGCTTAGTGTAAGGGTAGATTAATAGGGCACAATGATGAAGGAAGCTAGATATTTTAACTTAATAGGGCACCCAAAATGATGAAGGAAGGATATCCTTGATTAGAAGGGTACGGGACTCCTTTTCCTACGCAATTTCCTACGATAGGGTAAGGATGAATTGGAAAGGAAAGGAAACACTATTTTACCCACAAAACATAAGCGGCAACAAAAAATATCACAAGCACGACGAGATTGATGCAGTTGAAACGAGCGACTGTTTGATAAATAGATTATAATATCATTACTTAATACAGCAAGTTGAATAAAGTAACTACGAAATGCAATCTACCTATATAATTAGGTCGAGACCATACATCTGTTATTTGGATTTAATGCATGCATACCCACCTTTCCCTGGCCCACTCAACCAGTTAATAAAGGAGGGGGGAGGGAAGCAGAACAGGCAATAAAGAGACCCGAAATTATCCGTTATTACCAAAGAAAGATAGCAAAAAAATCAAAACAGATGCGCCACATCTCACTTACCTGATAAAAGCCACCAGCCAATAGCAGTTGCAATAGACAGACAATTTTAATCTGACCCCTGTCAACAAGAGACATCACGAAATAGCCCTTTTGATTCATCATAAATCCATCTGCATAAAAGAGATGACAAAGTCACATACATTTCAAATAAGATATCTGGAACTAGGGGATCTCGCATGTGCCAATGCTTATAGATTTTTATAAAAAACCGCTGCATATAATCAATTCTTTATTCAAAAATCTGAAGTGTTCGATGCAGTGTTATTAAAAGTGCTCGCTTCAGCGCTTAAAGCGTGAAGTGAGGGGAGGCGACAGGTCAAGCGCTTATGTTCCTTGAAGCGAGGCGAAATCAGAGAAGCGCTTGCTTCAGCAGTAGAAGCGAGAAGCGAGGCGATGTCAGGCGTGATGCATTGCTTTTGCCAAAAAAAAAAAAAAAAAAAGGAGAAAAAAAAAACGAGATTTTTGGAAATTTAATTGAAATAAGGGTTAATTTTAGGTCTAATTTTAGAACAATTGCTACAGACTTACGCATCGTCTTCGCTGCTCTTCTTCTCCTCCAATTCTAGGGTTACAAGGTAAGTTCTCTTCTGCTTCTCTTATCTTCCACTATGCTTTTCTCTTCTCCTCTTTTTTCAACTTTTTCTCTTCTTTTCTCCTCTATTTTCTATTCCCTTTCTCTTCTCCTCTCTTCTCAGTTCTTTTTATCTCTTCTCTTCTCTACTCCTCTTTTTCGATTTGTTTTTCTTTTCTCCTCTGTTAGTTTACTGTAGGCTTTTTCTTGTTATCTGTTTCTCTGTTTTTGTCAAGCTTTTTTATCGAGTTCTAGTATCTATTATTTACTTTGTAATTTAAAAATTGAAAGATTTACTTAATATGTTATTTCCATCGAGTTCTTGGTTATTTATCTATGCAAATTTAATATTTTTTTATCTTTGTATAAAATTGGGCTTCAGTTGAAAAATGTGTGCGCTTCGGTGAAGCTAGCAATCTTTGTTTTTCAAATCTCGCTTTCCACAATCTTGGTTTCTCACTTGTTGTTTGTGGATGACATCTTGGTTTTGTGATGCATCGGAGACCCGGATGGATTATTTAGGCAAGTTCTTACTTCTTACTTGGTTTCAGGAGGTGTCAGGTCTTAAAATCAAATTGAGGAAATGTGAGATTATTCCAGTTGGGTAACATTATGTCACTCGCTCAAGTTTTAAATTGCAGGATTGGAGCTCTCCCGACTACCTATCTTGGAGTACCTCTAGGCGCTTCAAATGGTGTGGAACCCGGTTCTTCAGAGAGTTGAGAAGAGATTAGCAGGGCAGCAAAAAAGATATTTATCTAAAGGCGGAACAAAAGTGCTTATCAAGAGTGCATTATCGAGCATCTCCACTTATTACATGTCTTTGTTTCATGCTCCAATTTCAATCACAAGGAAGTTGGAAAAGATTCAGAGAAACTTCTTTGGAACGCGGTGGATGGGGCAAAGAAGTTCCACTTGGTGAGTTGTGAGACTGTTACATCTCCTGAAAAGTGGGGTGGTCTTGGAATCAAAGATTTACAAGTTTTTAATAAGGCTTTGATGGGTAAATGGCTTCGGAGGTACGGGGTGGAGGTACGAGCTTTGTGGAGAGGGGCAATAGTCGACAAGTATGGGGTAATGGAAGGGAAATGGAGAACTAGAGATGTCACTTTGCTTTTTGGGTGTGGTCTGCGAAGGAATATCATGACGGGATGGGATTATTTTTGTGAAAATATCTCATTTAAGGTCGGATATGGGAAGATAGTGTAAGTTGGGGACATAGGCGGTGAGGGATTTTGTATTGAAAGATAAATCCATAGTTTGTACAGTATATCTTGCCAAAGAGACTTGACGATTCCGCAAATTAGGGGGACACAAGGTGGAGAGATATTTTGAGATTTAAGATTTGGAAGAGTTTTTCAAGATAGGGAAGTAACTGAGTTTCAAAGATTGGTTGCCCTTCTACACAGGCAAGCCACTTCGGTTGAAAACTCAGATGCTTGGTGTTGGGGTTTGGGAAATATTGGAGTGTTCTCACTTCTCTGTTAGGTTTTTTATGATAAACCTTTGATTAAGGAGTGTTTTTCAATATAGTGTTATATGGATCCCTAAGGCACCGAGGAAGGTGTGCTTTTCACTTGGTTTGCTGCTAGGGGGGGTGATTTTGACGGCGGGAAGTCTTAGAATGAGGAAGGTCGTCTGCGTCAGTTGGTGCTTCATGTGTAAGGAGGCGGTTGAGGACGTGGATCATCTTCTTCTACATTGTGGGCTAACTATGAGGCTATGGTGGCACATGTTTAGGTGGTTTGGCACTCCATGGGTAATGCCAAAAACAGTGAGATTTGATGTTTAGCTGGAAGAGCGGGAGGATGAGGAGAAGATGTAAAGCTTAGAATGTGGTTCCACTTGCTTTAATGTGGGCTGTTTGAAGAGAGAGAAATAGGAGAGCTTTTGAAGGAGTAGAGTCAAGCTTTTCTCAGTTGAGTAGTAGTCTCCGATCTCTTATTTTCTTTTGGTGCACCAATAGAGTTCCTAATTGTATAGATGATTGGGTGGAGTTTGTAGAGAATCATATCGTTTTGTAGATATTTTACCTTTTGGTATACCCCTTGTATAAGGCCAATTTTTGGCCATGTTTATGAACGAAAATATGTTTACCTGATTAAAAAAAAATCTTACTTTCTCTTGATATGCTAAAACCCACCCAGCAAACCTCCAGTCCAGCAGTCAACAGAGGCCCTTTTTGCAGTTCGCACCCTTGATGACTCAAACTACCAACCTCGTGGTTGAAAGTGGAGTGTTGCTGCCACTAGAGCAACCTCATTTATGAAGTGTAATTTATTTACAAAGTTGATTCCAGCATTCTAATGGTTTGCTATCGAATCACTCATAATCAACTTCGAAGATGATATTAATATCTAACCACCTAAGTTGCTCAGACTCTCCAAAATTGTTGCCGCACCCATGTCGGATCCTCCAAAAATGCACTACTTTTAGATGATCTGACACGCACCAGTCGACATTTTTGAAGAGTCCGAGCAACATAGCCAACCACCAATTAATGAAACAATGAGTAAAAAGTTAAATTTCTACTTGCTCCGTTAAGATTCAAACACACATTTCAACTCACTGTAAATGTCTCAAATCTAAGTTAAACCGAGAAGAAGAAGCAAATGTATGATGTACAAGCACTATTTAGTAATTACTCCACTGCTAGAAGGAGAAGTGCAAATGCAAAATGTTCAACATACTTGCATATGTAAAGAGGCTGTGATACATCAGTAGACCCTTTTGCTAGGCGAGCTCTCCTCTCACTTTCTTCAGTAAACTTTCGTGGAGGATGTACTTCACACGGACCTTGTATCAAGCCGGCCATTACTATGCTACTATAAGTAGATAAATAAACCTGTAAAGGCAAGCAGTGATACATAAGGTTCTACAGCATGGAATGTCTATTATCTCTTGCATGCTAAATTTATCACGGAGCAGGATATATAAAGATGCAGGATGGTTAGCTATATGTGATGCATTTTCTGCAAGATGTTGTAGCTTTAATGAATTAATTGTAGTCACATGTAACCCGCTTTTATAATTCAATACCTTGTTCAAGTAGTTTACCATAAAATATGTTGAATGGATTCTTGTAGGACAAAAATGTCTCAAAAGCATCATAAAGATGCACTCAAGAACAGACAACCAAAAAAAGGCGTGTTTTTTCCTTACAGATTAAAAAAGGGCCTGCTTGCAGTGAAAACAAGAATCTCTAAATATTTTTAGAATATTTGCCACACCTAGAAATTATGAGGATATTTTCCTTCCAATAGATGATGGAATTTACAAGCAGCAGCAAGAAAGAGTTAGCCCCTGAATAGTGTGACCTTCTAAATGCTTCCTAAGGGGCTAACAAAATCAAAAAATAAACAAAATTATTTACGGAAAAATCGTTACTTCGGCAACAAATGTTTGTGAGATATCTATATTTCAGAAGGTGGATAAGAGTTCCCTTCGAAACATCTGATAATTCCTTCTAAGCCAAAGGCACCAAAACATAGAGGCTGGAACGATCTGCCAGATTTTTCCAGTAGACTTGGTTGGTCAGTGTTTTGGTCAATCCATGCTTTATTTTATTGTCCTGAAACATGGACAGCAAAGTCTGCAAGTGTGGTTTACAAATAGTTGGAAGTCGTTCGGAAAAGTTTCTGAATAGCTTATCCTTCGAGCTGCATCCTACTTGGTTGCTAAGTAATTTCCCCTAGTAAGGCTTATGTTATTCCAACATTAGTTGGAAGAAGAATATTTCAGATATTCTTATGTGATCCTGTCTGCATCTCTCTGCTCCTCTCCCTCTTCTCAACCTTCTTAGTCCTAAAGCAACTCTTAATTTCTGCACTTTTTCCTAGTTCATCCAGTCTCAAAACATCACCATCTCCCTAATTCATCACTCCTCCCAAAGTTTCATCAGTTTAAGCCAAGATTAGAGAACCCTTTTCTCCCAGATGTCGAGGTTATGTAGGATATCATATCCTTTAATATTAAAGTGTATTTGAGAAATATGGATCGCATCGGAATTTTTACAGATTGAATTAAACAGATAAATTTTCATTCATGAAATGCCCCTTGGCAAATTTTACAAAATTTCGCCAGGTAAAATACACAACAAACTTTCAGAACACAAATTCAACAAGCCAAGATATATATTAAAAATAAAGGGTAATGTAGAGCCATAGGGGGAAAGGAATCAGAAGAAACATGGTTTGAGATGATTTTAAATGGAGTAACATGGACAGTGAGGATTCAGCTAGCAGACCTCAACATGTTCAGGACTAAGGCATAGTTATTAAATTTATTCACAGTGCATGATGATGACAAGAAAAGACCAAATAACCATGAATTTCTATCCCTAGTCATAGCAATTACACCAAAAGACAGAATGCAAAATTTAATTAGTTACTTACCTCATTATTGTTCTCCAAGCATGGGCGGCCTACAGACTGTGGTAATTCACGTGCAAAGTAACATTGATTGACAGTAACCCACTTTGTTCCCGCTTTTTTGTCCTCCCACATAGCCTGCAGGTAAAAAGTTGAGGCTTCTCCAGATGAATCACGTGGATACATATCAAGAGAGAGTAATATGTGGTATCAAGACTACCGAGTACATAATTATGCATAACCTGTCATATTTGCTATGCTCATAAAGAGTAAGAGAAAAATATTACAGAATAGTCTATTCAGAAATAGCATTAGAAGAAACACTGCAACTAGTCACACTTAAGGAAAGACAAGCACAAATTTGCACAAACCCAATGACAGACTAAAAGTTCATATCTTTATACTTCTTCCTTCCATTATATATGACAGTATTGACAGGACACAGCCTTTAAGATGTCATGAAACTTTGCCCTAGGGCTTTCGTCTAGCAGTAAGAGCAGAACTTGTAATGTGCCGGTTAGATGCACATCACGGGCTCGAGTCCTGCCTCATTATCCACCGAGTTTCGAAATCATGCACGACGGACTCCCAGGGATTTCTCGGTTATCCCAAATAAAAAGGATGTCCTGTGACTTATATGCAATATTAGTAATAGTATAAGAAAATATTATATAATGGTTAAAAAGTTAGGTTCATGGCAAATATCAGAACTATAAAACTTGAATAGTTAAATAACTTTGATTTCATACATGTTGTTAAAAAGTTATAAAATAATATAATTAGTGGAATGGTGTCAAAACATGTTGAAACGTCCCAAAATAGGAGTCACAATAACTGGAAAAGGAGGCAGTAAAAGATATCTTGAATCTGAACAAGCGTAATGCTAGGACTTGGAGGTGAAAACTTGTTAACTTGCACACAAATGCTAAACCTGCAAAAGTCAATGACATAGTTCCATGGGGAAATAATCTCAGTATTGAACCTAGTCCACATACAATTCAGAGTGATTATAACACCACCCCCCAAATAAATTCTAACGTTGGTACAACTAATGCTCAATATTTCATTAACAAACAATGTTATCGTTGTTCGTACACCCAAGACAGTGGCAATAAGCTCAGTAGCTTTTACTTGAATCAGCCAAAATATTGCAAACACTGCTAAAATATATATATATATATATATATATATATATATATATATATATATATATATATATATATATATATTAAAAAAAAAGGGTAACTCATAGTTTCTTCTTCTTTCTTTTTTTCTTTGGGGGTAATCTGACGAAGTGAAGTCTTACCAGAAGCTTTGAAGGAATCAATCTCTCATTCTCAAAACGGATAAGAGCATAGTCCTGAACACTATATATGAATCCATTAATGCGGCAAGATTGATAATAATACTTGTCATCTGCAACTTGAAGAACATTCCCGATCCAATCAACATTTTGAACATGATCCGATGATGAGCTACTACACTCAGCATCCACACTGGTGGCAGTTTCAGCCTGATTAATTTGTTTAACAGCTTGCTCTTCTTTTTTAGATTCATTACTTGAACTGCTACCTACATTTCCTCTAGCACTGGATCCCCTACCATCGCTCGCCAGGGGTTGGGTTTCATGAAACTGCTTTGATGGCATCTCAGCTGTGTTTACCACTGCTGCATGGTCATTTGTTTGCAGGTGATTAAGAGCTTGTGAGGGATCCGATGAACGGCAAACTGTTTCAAGTTTTACAGGAGCCTCAGGTTTCAACTCAACCACTTTCTCATCACAAGATCTATCAACTGATGAACCAGCAGACGCAGAAAGATGCTGACCACCAGAAGATCCTGTCTGATTATTTGAACAGGATATCATGAAATCTTTACTCGCCATATTTTCTTTACCCGACACGATAATATTTCCTCCCATTTCTTTGTCAATTTCCATCTTTGACTCAGATGGTAGATTCCTATCGTTATTTACCATAGTAACAGGAGGAGCGTTCTTCAAAGGAGCCTTTCCATTTGCTATTATCTTCTGTTGAATGACCTTCTCATCTAGACCAGAAGCTCTTTTATCAGGTGATGATTGAACAGCTGATGCAATTGTAGATATTTTAGAGGCATTGATATTCCTCATAACACGACCATATTTAGGAGGCAGGGGTTTTCCATTGGTCATCGACAAGCACCTTCCACAATGCCATTCCCCTCTAGGAACTCCTTTTTGATGTGTCTTCTGGAGACATTTTAAGTGGTACCCTTTCTCACAAGCATCACAAACCAGAACATTATCAACCTCATTTATCGTTGACGTGCACATTTCGCAACTCAAATACTTACTCATATAATCGCGAGATGGCGAAGTCCAGGCAAGCCGCTGAGAGAAGCGTGGTTGTACAAACTTCTGAACAATCTTGCCAATTTCAGCATGAGTATTGCTCAAAGGAGGAGACTGGACAAAGCTCCTCCCTTGTAAATGTGCGTGTGTAGTTGGTGGATTTCCAGCTGTGGTCTGAGTGATAAATGGCCTAGATGCTGTCATTTGTGGTGCCATACCTGATTTGACACTAGCTCCTCCCTCAACTTTAAGAGTAGTCTGCGCTGTCACCCTGTTATCTGGTCCACGTTTAGCTGCTGGAACTGACGCAGGATGCACCGACCAGGTTGGAGTTCTAACAGCTGAGTGATCTCCAGAAGTTGCTGCAAAAAAAAAAAAAAAAAAATAGGCTTGTGATGGTTCGGGCCAACATTAAGAATAAAAAGCTCAAAATCCAACAAATAACTTGATAGAAACACCAATTTCCTCATAGCGAGACCAGAATACTAAATTTCTTTATATGCATCTAACTACAAAGAAATGTGACAAGAATTAATAAATGAATTAAAGGTAGAATGAGATGGCCTCATGTGCTGATATAAATGGTGATATTTAACATTTTGAATCAATTTCTAGAATGAGAAAATAAGGATGCAGATCAGTATGCATGCTTATTTAGAAAATCACGTAGCATGCCCTTTTTTAACTTGTTTGATGCGTAGTCCAAGAATGAGACCAAGTAAAGCAACTGTAGTACCACCCCAAGCTACCTCCATATTTATATCCACGATTAATATGGATAAGAGTTCCCCCATATGGGAAGTCAAAAGACAAATCCAGGACAAATCCTAAGCACTTTCGGCAGTTAAGAGGAACGTATTTTTGTTACCTTGAACTTGCAACATATGGGAAGATCCATTTGGTCGTCCATCCATTCTGAGATTTGACCTTTCAACTCTGGGCAATGCAACGAGAGAAGAATCTCTAACTGGATTACCAGAGACCACTCCACTAGAACTTACTGGCCTGACCTCACTGGTAGGCAGCTGATAAGGTAATGGCGCAGAACTTGCCGGAGTTCCATGAACCAAAGGTACAGGTTGGAAGATTCCGGAGGGATTTATCACATGACTTGCTTTGTCAGGAGGAAACTTACGAACATGTGATGGACCACGGTTTTCAATTGGTGTAGCCATATTAGCTTGAGGCCGTTGAGATGCATACGCGGCAGCGGGTACAGAAAATTCCTCAGTTCTTTCCAACTAAAAGCACAAGGAGAAAGACAAAGTAGAGCTCGATAAGATGCATAGGCCACAATCCAATGAAATCGATATCACATTGGTTATATTGGAACTAGAATCCCTTAAATTGCCAGATTTTTCAATTGAAGAACAGTGAATATAATTTCCAATTTCAAACTCAAGTTGTACATGCACTTTATATATTCCCTATCACTCAAAATTTCAAATTTATAAGTCATCTCTGACGTCTTATTATGGTAGGAATATCTAAACCATAAGTGTAAAATTATTAAAAATGTTAATTAAATCCCTACAGTTGGAAAGAAGATCACAAGCTCCAACTCCATTACATTGCTATGCGAAACATTTGGGCAATCATTTTTTCCCCAAAAGGTTCATTATTAACAAATGAGAACACGAATACGAATCTACTACTAATTCAAAAGAACAGGCAAGCCTATGCACTCAAAGTACTTTCTGCACATAAATTCATTTTGATTCTATCAGAATTTACATTGCCCGTCGAAAAAGTAAACAAGACTCGAATACTTGAACTAAATAACCTTGTCTCCCCCCCCCCCCCCCCCAAAAAAAAAAAGGAAACAAGAAGTTGACCTACCTTTTCTTTGGCTATCAATAACTTCTCAGCAATGGACATTTTGGGAGGGCGAAACCCTAGCCTTTGTTCCTTCAACTTATTAAGACCAAGATCCTCAATGACAGCACCAAAAGCATCTCTCGGAAACACATCTTTGGGCGCAAAATTTTGGCATACCACAGCCAATTTTTCCCTTGCCTCTGCGATCATTTCCTTCTCGGCAGCAGTAGGAACCTTACCTCCTCTTATCTTCCCCATAGCAGCAAGTATAAGCACCGTTTCAGCAACCTGATACAAAAAATGAAGGAATCAAATCACAAAATCAACACAGAAGAAGCGAAGTTAGAAGAACAGGGAAATTGAGAGAGACTAGAAAGTTCTTTTTACAGTTATCGAAACTCGAGCTATCTGAATAATGGATTTAGGGGTGAAGATCCCTACTATAATTCTTACATGTATGATACTCAATATAGTTGGAATGATCACATTAATAGTTGCATTCATAATTATCTTCTTCAGTCTCAAATTTGTATAGATACTTCCATTATAAGTGGTGGTGAGAATTGTGGTGACGGTTACATTTACAGGAGAATTCAGAAAGGGGAAAATGAGAGAGTAGGAGCCTGTTTGGATGGGCTTATGCCTATAAGCTGCAAATAGCTTATAAGCTAAAAAAAATAAGTTGGGGTAGGCCAACTTATTTTTTTTGGCTTATAAGCTGTTTTCAGCTTATAAGCTGCTTTAGATAAGCTAAGTCAAATGGGCCCAATTATTTTTTTGAGCTTATTTTAAGCACAAAATGACTTTAAGTTGGCCAGCCAAACACTCAAAAAAGCTGAAAACAGCTTATAAGCAACTTATAATCCAATCCAAACGGGCTCTAGATTCAATTACTCCCTCTGTTTCAATTTGTTTGCCTTACTTTCCTTTTTAGTCAGTTTCAAAAAGAATGTCTCTTTCTTTCTCTTTTTTTTTACAACTCTTTAGTTCCAACTTTTCACATGGCATGTTTAAGACCACACAATTAAAGGATATTTTGGAACATTCTACGTATCTTTAATTTAAGATCACAAGATTCAAAAGTAAACTCCGTGTCAAGTCAAAACCAGATAACAAATTGAAACGGAGGGAGTATATCACATAAAGCATGCCTTCAATCCTTACATTGCTCCTACTTACTATCTATTTGGATAGTTGTTACATAATGTTCATAATGCATCATATTATATTGTATTGTATTGTCTTCTTTTGATGAAGACGCAATCACACCAAATCGGTAGTTACATAAAAATGGGACTTTTCGATGCAATACAATAAAATTAAAGTAACAACCAAAACATACATTGTATTTAAACTAACAAACACAATACAACATAAAAAGGTAACAACCATCCAAACAAGCTGTTAACGAAAATACAGTAAAATAGAAAATGAAATGCAGTAATTCAAATTGTATCACAAACCTTCTTTGTATTCCCAATCACATTACCCCTCGCCTTCTTCGAAACCGTTCCTTCCAATTCCACCTCATCAACCTTCCTCTTCTCTCCCACACCGTCAGATCTGATCTCCGGTTGAATCTCAACCGTAGAATCCATCATCAAACCCTAAGCAACGAAAACGACTCCGTTTGAAGAAATTCAATGTGAATTCTACTCCGACTGAATCAGTATAAATATCCTCGAGAGACCTGCGAAAACGAGAGAAAAATGAAGCCATAGAGGAAAGAGGAGAATTAGAAACCCTAGAGAGGAAAAAAGAAGAGAGATATGAAGAAAGGGAGTGAATGTGAGAAATAAGGGGGGGATTAAAACTTATATACCTTTTGGCGGGTTAATTGAAGGAGAAAGGAAGAGCCTCTCTTTGGGTGGTGTAATTTGTGAAGTGTGCAATGTAAGTGAGTATGTGTGTGTGTGAGAGAGAAAGGTTTACAACCTCGCAGCAGCAAAGTCTTTCGTTTTTTTGTTTCTAGAGAGAGAAACAGATAGCGGGTCTTTGAACCCGGGTTAGTGTCTTCTTTTTAAAACCTATTTTTTCTATTCACTCCTGTCACGTTTATAAGAGCCATATATTTACCTAAATTACATACAATTTCAATATTTAATTGGGTTGAACATTATTTACACTTCTAATTTTGCTTCAAAAATTAAATTTTATTGAATACATCTTCCTATTATACCTCAATTTATTTGTTTAAATATCTAATTTACCATCTATATTATCAACATTTGTCTATGTTTTTTTTTTGACTTTTTTAATATGATGTTTTTTTTTCAAATTTTATATTATGGACTTATCTATATAAATAGATCTTATTCTCAGTATTAAATAATCAAAAAATATTCATCAAGAGAATAAGTTAATGGCATTGAATAAGAAAAAAAATGAGCAGAATAAATAATTTACTCATATTTAGTAATTTTATTAAAGGCAATTGAAATTAGAAATCTATTTATAGCCTGTTTGGTCAAGCTTATTTTCCCCCCAAAAGTACTTATTTGAAAAAAAGTGAGGTGTTTGGCCAAGCTTTTGGGAGAAAATAAGTGCTTCTCGGGAGTAGCAGAAGCAGTTTTTCAGAAGCTAAAAAAATTGTTTTTGCCCAAAAGCACTATTTTTAAAATTACTTTTGAGAAAAATACAAATAGAAACACTTTTTAAAAGCTTGGCCAAACACTAATTGCTGTTCAAAAGTGCTTTTTTAAATAATTGGCCAAACACAAACTGTTTTTTGCCAAAAGTGCTTTTTTGAAAAGTACTTTTTAAAAAAAGAACTTTTAAAATAAGCTGATTTTAGAAGA
This sequence comes from Lycium barbarum, assembly GCF_019175385.1. Classification (NCBI taxonomy): domain Eukaryota; kingdom Viridiplantae; phylum Streptophyta; class Magnoliopsida; order Solanales; family Solanaceae; genus Lycium; species Lycium barbarum. The sequence goes on along the minus strand of NC_083340.1, from coordinate 120,902,727 downwards.
TTAGTCAAACAGGTTATTACATGATTGAGAATAATAGAGGTGAGATCTTTATAAACATACAGTCAAGGAAGGTAATATAAAAATAAATAATTAAAAATGGAGGCTATTTTATAACATCTTCCTAAAATATTATCTAATTATATTTTAAATTATAAATTAAAGAATATCTCATTAATGATAACTAATACTAAAAAGTGTGTGTGTGTAAACAGCACGTAGGCATAGAGCTAAAGGGAGGCAAGGGGTTCAATTTATTCCCCTCATGACTGGAAAACTGGACAAGGCATATATATAAATTGTTGTATTTTTTGATATAAGTGAAGATGCTAGTATAGTGATTTAGGGGTACAAGGTCACAAATTCAAATTCTAAGTATGATACAGGGGTTCAAAAGTTGTTGTCGAAACATCAGGATGGCAAGTATGAGCAATGACCACCACTAGTGACACCAAACAAGGTAAAGGCAATGGAATATAGCAATGAAGAGTTGAAAGAGAGAGATTGCACCTCAAGTTTCTACAAGGGCATTTTCGAAAGCGAACAGGATCAGTTGGTTAGTGTGTCGATGATTTTTGAAAAATCCATTAAACTGACTGAATCATATTGTACCGTACTGAACTGACTTTTAAGTTCTTTTTACTAAAATCAAATGTTTCAATATAAATTTATAACTGTATCTTATAATTAGGATTGGTTTTTTATTTTATGAAAAATACCAAACTGAATAAATATACATGTAGAAAATATATTTTATGTATCAAAAATTATAATAAATAGCAATAGATATTTTAACCTTAGACTTTGCCTTGGATGAATTTAAATGGAGAGAGCTATAATTAAAACTTAAACCTACTCTACCCTAATGAAATAAAATACATAAAGTCTCGAACACTACTACATGGCAATATCATCAACTACATGGCAATATTACAAATTCTTAAACTAAAATATTATTCTTCTTTCTTGCTGCACTAGACTTATATGAAAATTAATTTATGTAGTTATAGTTTTCAATAATTTTTTATAATAATAATATTCTTTAAACACCAATTATTATGTCTTGATACAATATGCGGCTTGCTGCCTTGCTAATATTTATTTTATAGTGTAGTGTGATCCTTATAAGTTATACGTATATGTCGTTGTATTTGTGAGGTTCATCAATAATATTAGTGTATTTCAGGTTATTTCTTCCATCACTTTTTAATACTTTACTTCTATTTTTTTATATTGTATTAGTTGATTTTAAAAAAAAAATGAAAATTAACCAAATCGTACCGATACCGAAAAAAAACCGATATGATTGACAATTTTAAAAAGTCTAATTTTAATTATATGTAGTAGAGTAATCAAAAAATTGGTATGGTATATAATTTTGCAAAAAACCAGCCAAACTAAACCATTGACGCCCCTATGAAGTTGGCTGTAATATGTGAATCAGCTAAGGTGGTAACGAGCATTATGAGGCTCATCAAAACAAAATCTACTACAACAATGACAGATATGCATGCAAACACATTCTAGTGATGAAAGGAAAAAACACAATCAGGAGAGTTGTTTCGATTAAACTTAAGGGTGTGTTGGTTGTAATATGTGAATCAGCTAAGGTGGTAACGAGCATTATGAGGCTCATCAAAACAAAATCTACTACAACAATGACAGATATGCATGCAAACACATTCTAGTGATGAAAGGAAAAAACACAATCAGGAGAGTTGTTTCGATTAAACTTAAGGGTGTGTTCGGTATGGAGGAAAACAATATTTTCCAATTTTCTCATATTCGTTTGGTCAAAAATTTTAAAAAATATTTTCTTTTGGAAAACATTTTCCTCAAAATTGGGGAAAATGACTTCCCTAATAAAAGTAGGAAAAACAAGTTCACAAGTTCATTCCACCAACCACCCTACCACCATCCAACCCAACCCCAACCACCAAACCACCAAACCCCCAACCACTCCCAACCCCCACCCACCACCCCATCCCTCCCCCTCCCTCCCCCGCCCAAAAATAATTTTTTTTTGGAAAACAAGTTGACATTATTTTTGATTTTTTGCACCCCGCACCCTACCACCCCCCCTGCCCACACAAAAAAATAATTTTTTTTGAAAAAAAGGTTTTGACTTTTTTTTTTGCACCCCCACCCCACCCAGCACCCTACCCCACCCCTGCACCCCTCGCCCACACAAAAAAATTATTTTCTTTGAAAAAAAGGTTTTGACCTTTTTTTTTTGCACCCCCACCCCCGCACTCCTCCCCCACAAAAAAATTATTTTTTTTGAAAAAAAGGTTTTGACTTTTTTTTTGCACCCCCACCCCACCCCGCAAAAAAAATATTTTTTTGGGAAAAAAAGTTTTTGACTTTTTTTGCACCCCCACCCCCAGCACCTTACCCCACCCCCGCACCTCTACCCCTACGAAGCCCCCCTCCCCCCCCCCCCTCGCAAAAAAAATTAATATTTTGGAGGGGGGGGGGGAGGGGGGGTCGTGAAAAGTTTTTTTTTTTTGGGTAGGGGGTGTCTGGGGGTGTAGAAACCCGCAAAAGATAATAAAAAACTTCAAAAAAAATTGTTGGGGTTGGGGGAGGGGGGTGTTGGTATGGTATGGGTTCCACGCAAGGGGGGAGGGGGTGATAGGGGATGTGGTCGTGTAGGCAAAAAAAATTAAAAACTTCAAAAAAAAATGTTTTGGGGGGAGTGTGGGTGGGGGGTAGGGTGCGGGGGAAGGGGTGGTGTATGGGTTACGGGAGTGGTTGGGGGTGGGGGTGCAAAAAATAAAAAATAGAGGGGGGTGGGGGCGTAGTGGAAGGGGAGGGGTGGGGGCGTAGTGGTTGGTGGGAGTGAGGTGGGGGTGGGGGTATGGGGTTGGGTTGGAGTTGGTGAGGATTGGGGGTGGGGGTGCAAAAAACAAAAACAACAAATCAAAAGAAATTTTTTTGGAGGGGGGTGGGGGCATAGGTAGGTGGGTGGGAGTGGGGGTGTGGGTGGCGTGGGGGTGGGGGTATGGGGTTGGGTTGGGTTGGTGAGACTTGGATGAGTATTTTCCGGAAAACGTTTTCTATCAACCAAACGAACATGAGAAAATAAGTAAGAAATTCACTTATTTTCCACTACTCCAACGAACATAAGAAAATAAGTGGAAATTCACTTATTTTCTAGGAAAACATTTTCCAGGAAAACATTTTCCTTGAAAAACATTTTCCTTGAAAAACATTTTACTCCATATCGAACACTCCTTAAGAAGAGAACAAATAGACTCCTGGTTTAGTAAGTTGTAATTTCAATCCATAATATCCTCTCATCACTGGTCCAGATTGCTCACGTTCAAACTAATGTTAAAAGTGTCACATAAGTTGTGAAAGTGGCTATCTAAATAATCGTTTATTTATAATTGATTTTCAGTAGTATTTATGTGTATTTAATATATATTAAAAATGATTTAAGTTTAATTAATAAAATTATTTAGTACGGACACGAGAGTCTCATTATGACATTAACATAGGAAGTAAGGCCCTAAGAGCAATATATCAGAAATTTTTAGCTTATTATGGATTTTTTTATTTTTTTTAAAAATACATTATATTGTGAAAGACATGTAGACAAATAATGCGACCTCGGGAAAATACTCAAAAATTTATACACATGTATATGACATGAAACTTATGCCTATACGAAGGTTGATAAGATGATTTAGTACATGTATATGGTTATTGTAAACAACGTGAATGCATTCAGTGATAGTGTACACAAATGATGTATGTATCACCTTAAAGAGAGAATTTGCTCAAATTTATTTTAGTTTAGATAATAGAACACAATGATAGATTGTAGTTATGAAAAATATGAATAAACTTTAATTAATATCGATGAGCAACCAATCAAGTAATGAACATTAGCAAGTGGCACAAAAAAATATGGCAGGCAATTATTGTAAAGTATAGGGAAAAGTATTCAAAACACACTCAAACTATACCCAAAATTGTCATAACACACCTCAACTTTGCGGGGGTCCTATGACCCCCCTGGACTTATTTTTTGTGTATTATTTACGCTTTCAACCGGACAAAGTCACTCAAACGACATCGAGTGTATGCATGCGCTCATAAAGTTAAAACCAGACGGGTAATTTTCATTATTTTGCTCTCCAAAATTTGAAATCCAGAATTCTCACTCACCTTCCACTCGATTTCTACCATTTTAATCACTCAAATACCATTTTATTCTGCAAATTAGTGTGAATCATAGTTAAACTAAGTTTAGGTGGTAACATCGCGGTGGATTTTGACCCGAAATCATCGATTTATCTTGAAGGTAGTGGCAAGCTTTTAGTGAACTGAAAAAATACCAGGTTAGTCGTGTTCTTTGTCAGTATTTTACGCGTAAATTTTATTTTTTTTCTATATTATATAGGATTTGTGACATTGTCGTATGAATTTCTAGGGTTTGTTAAAAAATTATGGGTTTTTCTTAGTTTAAATTGGGGTTAAGAGATTTGTAAGCTTATGTCGTGTAGTATTACTGTTGTAAGTGCGTCCAATTTATTTTCACCCCAAAATGTGATTTTGGGGTCTGTTTGGCCTTGTATTGTCAGAAGTCTGAATTTAATTGTTGCTATTTGTTGTGTGTGGGGTTGTGATTGTTGTTGACCATATATTGTTATTGTATATGTGCGGTACTGATTTTTTGTACTATTATTGAATTGTAATTTCAAGTATGTGTGGGTTTGTATTAGTAACATTGAGATGGTATCATGGTGGGATTTTGGATGTCGGTAGTGGGCAACCAAAGTATGAGGGTGGACAAATAACAAAATTTTTGGATATTGATGTGGATAGGATGTCCTTTTTTGAACTAAGGGATTATATTAAAGAACTAGGGTATACTACAAGTTGTTCATTTTGTGTTAGGAGACCTAATAGTGACAGTGTTATAGAAATCCAAACTGATAGGGACATTATGGAAATTTCACAAAGTTTTGAAAATGGGGATACTATTGAAATCTATGTCTGTCACATGGTTGATAATTTAGATAATGTAGATGGTCCCATTGCTTTGCTGGAATACAGTAGCCCCAATGAGGAATCTTTGGGTGCTTTTAATGAAGAAAGGGATGGGGGTATCCAAGAAGGGGATGGGTTTGCTTTTAATAAAGAACCAGCAGCTACTGAAACTGCAGCACCTGCTGAACCAGTAGCTGCTGAAACTGCTGCTTCTGAAAACCCATTAAGTAGTGAATTTCCTATTCTTGAATCTAACCAGTCCACTGTTGATAGTTCTAAGTCTGACCAAGCTGAACTATTTAATGAACATGATGCTGAACATGAAAGTGATGATGTTCATGAAGAGTGCATAAATTTGAGGGCTGAAAGGAGGTCATATCAGAGGAGGAAAAGAAGAGAAAGGATACCAAATGACCCTGGAGAAATTCCTGTTGGTAAAGTTGGTCCAGATCTGGGCTTTGATGAAACTGCTACTCCTGACACAAGCTTGAAAGGTAAGGTTGCTGGGGATGAGCTAGTGTATGTCAGTTCTGATGCATATAGTGTTGAATCAGATACAGATGATGAGTCAGGGTCTAGGAGGGCTAGGAGAAGGATAATTTTTGACAAAACTGTTGAAAAAGTGATGTGGGAGTTGGGGATGGTTTTTGAGGATGTAAATGAGTTTAGGGATGCTGTTACAAAATATGCACTTCAAAGGGGTGTGCAGTTAGAGAAATTTGTCAATGAGCCCAAAAAGGTTAGGGTGAGGTGTAGGGATGGCTGCCCATGGCTGCTATATGCAAGTCTTGACAAGAAGACTAATGATTTCATGATCAAAACCTACCATCCTAAACATAGGTGTGTCAAGACTACTAGAAATTACATGTGCAATGCTAGGTTCTTGTCTAAGCATTACAAGAATAGAATTACAGAACAACCAAACATTAGGATTTTCAAGTTTCAGCAGTTGATTAGGGAAGAACTTAACATACATGTTGGAAAAACCACTGCCAGGAGAGCTAGAGCTAAAGTACTCCAAGAAATCATGGGTGATCATGTGTTAGAGTTTGGAAGAATATTTGACTATAGGGATGAAATGTTGAGGACTAATCCTGGGAGTACTTGTGTTGTTAAGGTTGATGACTCTGGTGAAAGTGGTAGGTTGGTGTTTGAAAGTTTTTATATTTGCTTTGATGCTTTGAAAAAATGCTTTTTAGGTGGCTGTAGGAAATGTATTGGTTTGGATGGTTGTTTCTTAAAGGGAATAACCAAAGGACAGCTATTGGCTGCTGTTACTAAAGATGCTAATAATCAAATGTTGCCTATTGCTTGGGCTATAGTGGAATATGAGAATAAGAACACTTGGACATGGTTTTTGAAATTGTTGATAGCTGATTTGGGAATGGGAGATGGCAGCAACTACACAGTGATATCAGACATGCAAAAGGTATGACAATCACTTTTTGTTTTCTTCATTTAGTTTCTGTCCATTCATATATAACTGTTTCTCAAAATTGTAGGGGCTTCAATCAGCTATGCAAGAATTGTTACCACTGGTAGAGCACAGGATATGTGCAAGACACATCCTAGCCAACTGGGCAAAGGGATGGAGAGGTCTTCAAAGAAGGAACCAATTCTGGAAGTGTGCAAAAAGCACCTTTGAAGGAGAGATGAAGATAAATCTGGACAAAATGAAACAGCTTGGTACTGCCAAGGATGGTAAGGATATTGTTGCAGATTTACTGTACTACCCACCTGAAACTTGGTGTAAACTGTACTTTAGAACTGACATTAAGTGTGATAGTGTGGACAATAATATGTCTGAGAGCTTCAATGCCTGGATTTTAGGACTAAGGCATAAAACCATTATCACTATGCTTGAAGAGATTAGAGTGAAGGTAATTACTAGAATAGGTCAGTTGAGTCAATTTCCAAAAACATGGTTAACCAATATATCTCCAATGGCACTGAGGGTACTAGAAATCAACATAAATAAGTCAATGGAATGTAATATTGATTTCAATGGTGAGAGAGGGTTTGAAATTAGTGATGGGCCATATCAACGTACCGTTGATTTGAGAAATAGAACTTGCAGTTGTAGGGCCTGGATGCTCAAGGGAATACCATGTCAACATGCCCTTGCTGCCATATTATATAAGAAGTATGAACCCATTGAGTTTGTTGATAGCTGCTACAGTAAGGAGGCCTACTTGAGGACTTATTGTCATTTTCTTCAACCAGTCACCAATATGAAAATGTGGCCTGAGTCCAATAACCCCTATGTTGCTCCACCAGTTGTAAAGCCTATGCCAGGCAGACCAAAGAAGGTGAGGAGAAGAGAAGCAACTGAGTCAAAAAGATATGGTAAGTTGTCAAGAAAAGGAGTTGACATGGCTTGCAGCATTTGTCATGGTAAAAACCATAATAAAAGAGGCTGTCCTTTGAAGGTATGAGCTTTTAAAGTAACCTCTGTTTTTTATACTCTTTGTAGTAATGGTTTTTATTTGACACTACTGTTTTTGGTAGGATTCTGGTAGAACAATCTATGGTAATAGACCAGATATTACTGCAGATATTGCTGCAGCATCTCATGCAAGCTTTGTTGAATCAAGTGTTGCACCTGCAAGAGCTAGGGGAAGGCCAAGAAAGACTTCTCAAGCACCTGAAGCACCAGCAAAAGCTAGGGGAAGGCCAAGGAAAAATCCATTAACTTCTGATGCACCAGCAAGAGCAAGTGCAAGGCCAAGGAGTACTTCTGAAGCACCACCAACAACAAGTGCAAGGCCCAGAAGTACTTCTCAAGCACCAACAACAGCAAGTGCAGGGCCCAGAAGTACTTCTGAAGCACCAACAACAGCAAGTGCAAGGCCCAGAAGTACTTCTCAAGCACCAACAACAACAAGTGCAGGGCCCAGAAGTACTTCTGAAGCACCAACAACAGCAAGTGCAAGGCCTAGAAGTACTTCTCAAGCACCAACAAGAGGTATGGGAACAAGGAGGACAACCATTACTGCTAAATGGTTTGAAAATGCAACAAGTTATGCTGCACCTGTTGCAGCCAATGCACTTGTCCAACCTGTTGCTTCTCAGTCTAATGTGAGTAGGGGAAGACCAAGAAAAACCTCTCAAGCTTCTAGTGCTGCACCTGTTGTAGCTAATGCACCTGGTCAACCTGCTGCTTCTCAGTCTAATGTGAGGAGGGGAAGACCAAGAAAAACCTCTCAAACTACCCTTTACAAAAAGCCTAGGACTGTTGGAATGGGTGTATTTGTGGCAGAAAATGGATTTACAACATACAATGTAAGAGCTAAAATATTTGTTGGAATGGGTATATTTGTTGCAACTGAGTTTACTAACTATAAACAATTATTTTTCTTTGTCTACAGCATGGCTTGCCAAGTAGTAGGATAATTGATGCTGCTCCAACAAAGCATATAAAGTCAACTGATGTTACTGGGGACCTTGGTCACAAAGCAAGGAATGGAGTGAGGTGGAAGGGAAAAACATCAATGACATCGAGCCAGCTTGAATAGATGAGGGTAAAGAAAAAGAAAAAAGTGACAGCAATCCAGAACTCGCAGACAAAGGATCCATGGAAGTAGTGTTAATATGTTGGTAGTTGGCAGAACAAGTTAATGTAGTTGGAAGTTTTTGCAGTTCATAAACAAACTAAAGTAGCTGTGGTTTAGATGTTTGTTTTGTGACATTATGCTACTGCACTAATTTTGTACAAACTTATATTGGTGCAATTGTTTATATATATCAAGGTTTGTTTCTATTATTAAGTCCTGTCTCTTTTAGCAGTTGATTCAGCAGTTAATGTCCAGAATGTCTGTTTCTATTTGACATTGTTGGTGCACATTTTTATTTTCCAGAATGTGGAACCTATGTTCCAACAAATCTGGTCTTTTTGAAAGTGCAGTTTATGGACCAAGTGAAATCTGGTCATGCATTTGAACTACATTAATGTTGCTTACCAAATCTGGTCAAGCATTGTGAACGAAATTAATGTTGCTCACTAATTGTGGTCAAGCTTTTGACCGGATTTAAAGGTGGTCAACAACAGCTAAGGTGGTTGGGGGTTAAGTAGTGGGGAATTTATTGAAATACACATTATAAATATAGGCTTTCACTCACACTCTAATACCATGAAATAACATTCTACACAGCCTCTAACATGAGCCTTAATTCGAAAATGGTAGCTTATTTTGAGAAAAATTGACCAAATCATACGTCGACAAGGATGATTTCGTAAGTGTTCATCTAATTTATTTGTTATTTTCAATTGTTATTTTAGTTTTAGTAATCACATGTTTTTCCGCAGATCCTTCCAAGTAGCATTCTTGAATTTCTCTCAGACAATGACCGTGAAGCTGTTGTAATTTCTGAAAGAGGTGCATACTTAATGAAATACAAAGTTGGTGATCATACGCGGCTCTATCAAGGATGGAAAGAATTTATAGATGCTAACGGATTCAGGACAGGGGATGTATTGTGTTTCAAGGCCTGTGACGCTGCTAGGGACCGGATACACTTCCTTGTTGAAAAAAAAAGAAGATCATAGAAATAGATTAGACTGGTCTTCGTGTTTTCAATTTAAGCAAGGTTTATGTTGGAGCACATGTAACACCTTTGCTTTCTAAATTAAAGGGATTTCATTCATCAATTTCGAACTTACATTAAACACAAAACAAAAGAAAACTAGAAAGGATTTCCTAACATACATTAACCAGAAGACAAGAGAAAAGGGAAAAGTAGTTCCTAACTAACATTAACCACAACACAAAAGACATTTTCCCAAGCACTGCCTACCTAAAATCAAGCACAAAACTAAACCCAGAACTTCAAAAATACAAGAAACACTAAGGCAATTGGTCATGACAAGTTGAACTATTTCCTCGCATTAACCAACTGATTCAACTAGCAAAACAAAACAAGATACAAAATGTGAAAATCAAATTAGAGCTAAAGTTGTTGATCCCCTTCTTTTTCGATTTTATCTCTTTTGCATTTTCAATTTCGCCCAGATTAATCACACTTGATTGTTCTTCCATATCCTTCATTTTCATATGACTTGAGACATATTGTTCTTCCATTTCAATCTCTTTCAACATCTTGGCAATTTCGGAACTTCCACATCCTTCTTCCATCTCCTTAATTTTCTTCTCTTTTGAAGCTAATTCTCCATGCATCTCCTTCATTTTGTTCACCAACATTGGAATAATGTATTTTGATCTTTCATCAACTTTGGAAAGATCCCTCTATCGAAAAAATTTACACTTCTTCAAACCATAGTAGGGGCAAGACCAATATCTTGTTCCGGGATTGTTGTCGGACCAGGAAGTCTTCAATGGGAGCAACACACCATGACTGCATCGCACCTCCGTATTCAACATTGGATCTTCATTGTCCATACAAAGCTTATTCAAATCAATCTTGTTTCTTCCATAGCTAACCCAAATTTTTAATCAGAAATGAAAGAAATTGTAAGAATCCAATCTTGGGTAAGAATTGAAACATAAAGAGAAGAAATTTACCACAAAATTTGGGGAAGAAATCAATGTGGAAGAAGAGAAGATCTATCCGTTTGAGGGGTTTTGATATTGGATTTGGGGAATTAAAATCGTTATTTGGACGGCCATGTGGAAAATATACACTGGTCCATATCGTTTTTATCATCTCTTACGCGCTGAAGGAGAGTAGCTTCACTTGCTAGTCCAGGTCACCGGTTGAAAGCGTAAATAATACACAAAAAATAAGTCCAGGGGGGTCATAGGACCCCCGCAAAGTTGAGGTGTGTTATGGCAATTTTGGCCATAGTTTGAGTGTGTTTTGAATACTTTTCCCTAAAGTATATAAATAGTCAAATTCTAATAAAAGTTATATGGCTTGATATTGAGTATGACACATTTAGATCTACTTTCAAATTGTCATGCCCCAAATTCACATGACCGGCATCTAAAATTCTACCCGATCCGAACGAACCAACCCATATAATAATTCCTTCTTATGCACCTAAATCATGAATGCGGAAGCTTTCAACCCTTTAAGTATTAAAAACAATGCATGAATACAATCGTTAAATCAAGTACATCTTATTTTAAATGAAATGTTCATAAAATAATGGCCAAATCCATCGGGAGACACCTGTGGTTGACAACATCTTTCACTTAGACACTTCAACTAAGCCTTATTCCATTTAAGCACTCAGACTACTCAAAATTTGTATTATTATACACTTTTCGCCCAATTAGCTAAAATTTTAAAGTGTGTGTATACACTCGTGGCTGATGTGGCACAATGACTAATTAAAAGATGACATGTGTAATTTGTGTGCAAATAACAATTTAAAGATAAACTACAAGAAAAAACTAGTACTAGTATGTTTTTTACCCCCACTTAACCCACCATTCCTTCACCCTTTCTTCCTAAACACTCCTGCTGCCGCTACCCCCGGAAACCCCACTGTCTTTTTTTTTATTTTTTTTATTTCATTAGATTCATACATTTGATTAGGGCATTAAGAAAATCAAGTTTGCTAGCTCTTGAATCTAAAGAAAGAGAGAAGAAGTTTGGGTCGTTGGAGTGTGTGAGAAAGAAATTGGTAAACCGTAATCCACCATTTCCGACCACCTGTGAGCTCAAACACTACCAACTACATCTAAACAATCACTCCAATTCGGTTTTTTCCCATGTAGTCTAAGAAATGCGAAGAATAAATAATAATTGATTTCTTCAAAAACCCGACGATTTGATACTTTTGTGTTTTCTGTTCATTTATTGAACTTGAGAGGATGAGAAGTGACGTTTGTTTGGGGAATTCACTTGCGGAAGTTAGTTTGTTTTTTGAAATTGAGAGCATAATTTGAACAAAAGTGACGGTGGTTTCCATTTTTTCCGGCAAATAAAGTAACAAGTGACAATTATTGGATTTAAAGAAAAATGAGGAGGAGATGACGTAGCAGTGATTTCTAGATGTAAAAAAGATGATAAACATTAATTATTACAGTTGTACTAGCATCAACGATGATGGTGGCAGCGGTGGCGGGTTGGTGATGTATGGTGGATAAAATAATGGCAAAGAAGAATGAAGAAGAAGAGATTTTTTTTTTTTTGGGCTAAATTAAGAAGTTCACGCACTGATAGCGAGTGTATTGCACTCACTATGCCAAGTCAGCGAAAAGTGTCTAAATGACACAATCAGGCCCTGTCACAGGTGTCTAAATGAAACAAGGCTTAGTTGAGGTGTCTAAGTGAAAGATGTTGTCAACCACAAGTGTCTCTCGATGGGTTTGGCCTAAAATAATAAAGTCTTATGTATGTGTGCCATATTAATAATCATAATTAAAATTAGAAGGAACTGCTATCATTCATGGGACCTCTATGACAAGGATTAAGCAAGTCAACCGAGACAGATTCCACTGACTCAAAGAATATAATAATCTCAGCTCCACAAAAAGTAAGTGGAGCTACACCAAAAGTATCCGACTAGAGGAAGTAAGTTGTTCCAACTGCATGGCTCAAGGTCAACACATAATCCTAAAACAAAGAATTGAATGGAAAACACCTAAGCTTCACATGCCTAATCTATATATAATATAAAGCTAGACATAGACAAGGTGATGTGGCACCTCTCTATGGCCACCATTCTTATTTATCTTTTTTCTCCTTTTTTTGGCCTTTTCCTCACTTTTTTTTTTAAATTTTTAAATTTTAAAAATCATCTCCATACCTTAATCTTCATAACTTCTACTTATTAAGAATGTAATAATTAGTAGTATCCATAACTTCCAAGCCTTTCATGGTAATAACCCCCGAATGAATTAATGTGCAAATTTATGAGCACTTGATTTGTCATCTAACGTGGAAAACTTTGTTTCATATCTGCTAACCTTTCTTAGTTGATTAGAAAGTTCAGATTTTTTTTTTTTAAATTAAGAGATTCACATAAATCATAAAAAAAAATATTAAACACAAACTAACTGTTAAGCTCCTGTCCGTTTGCTTTCTTTAAGAAAACCAAAAATCACCGGCCCGTTTGATTTTTCATATCAGTTACAAAACTGCTTTTATGAATTGGTGTTATTTAGGGATTCACCACTATTTATGAACAAAATCTAAAATGGAGAGGTGTCTTTTTCTCTCTAAAAGCATGTCCATAAGTGATAAGCTTGAGCATCGATGCTATCAAAGGCAACCTGGAACTAGCTGCTTACAAAAAGCCAAAAGGGTATGAGAGGCTTATATCTGGTTTTAATTTTGTATTATGCTGTTATATCGTTTTCCTTGCACATTTGTTTTCTTAAGTTCATTTTTAAGCATTCCTTATTCAATTGTTGTTTAAGGTGATTTAAAAGGAAGTTGGCAAAGCAGGATCATGTTTTTGGGCGGCAGTACTAATAAATTTGAAGCTATATTGCAAGTCGCCAGATAAGAAATTGTATTTATATAACATTCTTATGCTGAATTATTTTTCTTCCCAATTAATAGAGAAGACTGCAATGTGTACAAAAAGATTACCGTTTCTTTCTATGCTAATTCTTTGTTTGGTCACGGATCATATGTGAATTAGTATGTTGAATTGGCTATATAAAGTTGTTTTTATCCCTCTTACATTCAAATGTTTAACTATTAACAAAAGTATTTGCTTCATCAAGGTAAACTCCAATTATGTCGTTTGAATAACATTTATAAATATACAATCAATTTTTTGTTGCTTATTTCAATATTAATTTTACTTATTATAGATACAAGGTACGCACTCTAATAAGAAAATTTCAGCTATTTTTAAATTTGTAATGGAAGGCCGACAAGAGGTAGTAGAAATCATATGATGTATAGATACAAGGTACGCACTCTAATAAGAAAATTTCAGCTATTTTTAAATTTGTAATGGAAGGCCGACAAGAGGTAGTAGAAATCATATGATGTTGTTGCTAATTACAAAATTTGTACTTCCTTTATAAAAAAAAACATCTTCTCAATGTACCACTAATAATAATTAACTATACATTTTATATGCAAGCCAAAGTGATACATTAACCCAACAATAATTTAGTTGTAAGCCTATTTGTTTTCATAGAACAGAAAACTGTGTCTAAATTCTTTATTCACGTGTTGGTCTTAGGAACGTGACGTGGCGACAAACATTTTGGTTCTTTAGCTTTTCTCCTCAAACATTTTGATCCTTTTCCCCTTCTCCTAAAATAAATGTTATTAATTTATATGAAAATTATTAATAAAAGAAAATACCTTCCCTCTTCCCCTCTTTTTCATTTTTGTATTTCTTTGTGCTTAGGGGGCTCTGAGTTATTGTGATCTAGATTTCCTTTTAATTTTGTTTCAAGCCCATGTTCTTAGAGTAGGGTTGACAGCTAACAAACTACTGATATGTTTTTCTTTTTTTTTGTTTTCTTTTTCAGGTTCGTGAGCTCTTGCAAATGTTCTATTCAATTCATTTGCTTATTTAAGTAGCATGATAATTTTTAATAAGTTTTAGTATGTTGTAAAATCAATTCTTTAGTTATTAGTGAGAGTAGGACTATTTTTTTTTAATGTTTCTTTATATTCTCTTTTTTGTTTATTTAATCGGGTATTTTCATAATTTTCTTAAATTTATGTACTTTGTGTTTTGGGGTTATGTAACTTTAATACCCTCAGTGAGAGGTTTAAGGCTAACAAGTATGTGTTACATTCTTATTTTTTTTTCCTTTTACTTTTCCTCCGTATTTCTTTTTTTTTTAGTAGATTTATAATTTTTATGCTTATTAGCATGATGGTGTTTTTTTTTTTTTTTTTTTGCATTTATATTGTAAATTTTTTTAATTATTTTTTTTTGGCAAAATAAATATTTTAAACTAAATGTGGGAATTAATATTTATACCTTTAATTTTACTTCCCATCAATATGTGTATTTTTTTGTTTTCCATTTAATCTATGATCTTTATGTTTGTAAGAGAATTTTTTATGACGGCGCGAAGCGCGGTCAAGTACACTAGTAAGTATAATACATGCAACAGTTTTCCCACGAAGTGAAATAAGATTTAAAGAAATTAAGTGATACAAGAAGGAAGCATTTATATCATTGTCAATACTCACTTGATTTCTCTATATCTTGTTTCGCTTTTTGAGGAAACAATTGCATTTATTATACATGTTGGGCATGTCGAGCACATGCCATTTGACCATTCAATTTTTAAATTCAGGATTATGTGTTGACCATCTTGAGCCATGCGGTTAGGACAGCTCCACCTCTTCTAGACAGATACTTTGATGAGATTCTACTTACTTTTCGTGGAGCTTAGATTGTTATATTCTTTTGAGTCATCCGACTTCGGTTGACTAGTTTAATTCTTGTCATAGAGGTTCCATAAATAATATTAGTTTTTTCAGGTGTAATTAGGGTTATCCAAATGACATGCATGCATAACTTTATATTTTATGAATATTACATTTAAATGTGGTTGATTTAATGGTTGTATTCATGAATGATTTTCAATATGTAAATGGTTGGGATTTTACAAAAGCTTCTGCATTCATGATTTAGCTAGGTGCATAGGTAAAGATTATTATATGGATCGGTTCGTTCAGGATGGTAGAGTTTTGGGTGTCGGCCACGTGGATTTGAAGCGTGACAAAACTGGTATCAGAGCACATAGGTTATAATACGAATCATAGTAGGTCTATGAGATCGTGTCTGGTAGAGTTCTATCTATCAGTTTGTTGTGTACCACATTTATATCAGGAAGGCTACATGGATTGTCTTATTCATTCTTATCACTCTAGATTGTGCATTCGATCTTGAAGTAAGAAGCAAAATGTCAATCCGTATCAACTCTCCGACGAGGACAAGAAAAAAGACAATGAGACTAAGGCTTGAGATTTAGGTGATAGACTTAGGGTAATCAAGAAGGCGTTGTTGGCTCTAATATGAATACACAAGCTAAGGACGAGAATGAAATAACATGAATATATCCGGAACAAGGAAAAATTGAGGTTGGAATAATTTGTGTGCAAGAAGATGAAATGAGAATATTGTTGACTGTTGTCATAGTGACATTAAGAATTGTGAAAGGTTCATACTACAGAAATGAATAAGGATATCTTGAAAAGGCGTGACCTTAAAAAAAAATGAAATTGCTTGAGGCAAACGATAAGCAAATATTATGATGACCAACTATGGAGAACAAGCATAGTATAAATAATGAAAGAGACAAAGTGAGAAGCAAATTTTAGAATCAAAAGAATCACGGTTGGCAGTAACGTCCAATAGTAGCACCAAACTTGACGTCAAAAGTTTGCAAGTTGGATAGCTCACACACGATAATGGTATGTCGCACCTATCCTAGCATTGCTCCAGCTGAAGCAACATTTTTAAAGCATTTTGGAAGAGAGAAAATTAATTATTCTGAACAAATTCTTTGGGATGAGAGAGAAGGGAGAGCTCCTACTCAATAAATGTTAGTTTGAGGTGAGTATTAAATTCATTTCACGGTAGATTTGGTTCATTAAGTGCATTTCCTAACTCTTCAATATCACGAAGAAAATCTATAGAACCCAAGTCTTGAAAATTCTTGGGTTTAACAAAGAGGTAATACTTTCACTCCAATCTTATATATTAAATTTCATAGACATCATAGACTATACTTTTGAAAACATATTTAGATTTAACATTGCTTCATGAAACCCTAAAAAGCTAAACTAAAATTAGAAAGCTTGTTGGTAAAGAAGATGAATGGTGTTGTGTTTGCTTGAACGATTGTTTTAAGTTTTCAATGGAGCGTTTAAATTTCATAACATCTGTAATGGACAAATTGAAGTTAAAACAGAAGGATTTGACTCTCAAATAGGGAAATAGGAGATTCATGCTAAACTTGTGAAGTTGAATTTAAGTGATAGACACTTAGTTGGTATTGTTGTGACATGTTATTGATTTATGTGAGGCCGTATATGTAGATTGTGGATCGTTGACATCATTGGACCTTTCGGGGTAAGATGAAATGACTAAAGGCATGTTGAAACTTACTAGCTCTCGAAGCTTTTCCCAAAATTCATCTTGTTGTATTGCTTTACGAAAAATGGTTTGATATGAATTGTGATTCGTGTAAATTAATATTTTTTTACTATTTGATTATCATCTTTCTGTTTCTTGCATTGTGTATTTTAATTAGCAACTTCGTCTTAAGATTTAACTTTAGTTTTGGCAGTTTTAGAAGTGGGTCGGAAAAGAGTTTTTAACTGGTCTTAAAATTATGGACTATTTTCATGCATAAGTCTAAACCGACAAGTACTTATTTTAAAAATTATATTTTAAAATAGAAATTTTATGGTGATGATACTTTGTCATCCTAACTATAATTTGCCTCTCTTTTTCTATATAGAAAGAAGATTGTTAGATTTGCAACTTCCACAATCAATGTTGATTTAGCAAAGAAAATAACATAATGGAATCAAATGACCTACATAAGTATACCCGCTAATTGGAATTAAAACTTTTTAGTTGTTGTGGTTACAATTACATTAGGTTGGAATTTACCAAGATTCTTTACTATCCTGCTAGAGATTTGATCTTCAGTTAGAGATAAGACTGAGATTTTGAAAAAAATCTAGTTTTAATGAATCGTTTATTTACATTAAGAATCAATTTATTAAGCAGTGGAACCAAATGAGCCCTAAATAAAATAAACAAATAAAAAGTATTCAATAGTCCATCTAACTAGTTTCAGATTAAGATATAGTTGATTGATTGATTGGCAGTTATTAAATGCCTTAAACAATTTCAATAGGAGATTTAAAAAAAAAAAAAAAAACTCTTTAACTTCTAATAAAAAACAAAAATAAAATTGTCATTCATAGTTTAATTAAAATCAAAACAAATGCAGAACATCAATAGCGATAACAAATCCCATTGCATGGATCCAGTCAAATATAAGTAAATCAAAAAGCAAAAACAAAAATTTTAAAGAAAGAACTGCTAACCCATGGCATGGATGCAATCAAATATAAATAATCGGACAAAAAAAAAAAGCTAAAGAAAGAACCTCTCATCTTGAAGAATGAGACTGATCAACTAGACCAGGCTCACTTCTTGACCGATCAACTAGACCAGGCTCACTTCTTTCTCACTTGCTCATGATCTTGCTTCAACACGCTAAAGAAAAATTAAAAATATTTGCAATTTAAAGACGTTTGGGGGTTGCAAAGAATGATACAAATTGAGGTGATAAATAAATTTACAAACCAGGATGAGGATTTAATTAAATACCTTCCATCAGAGGATAAAAAAGTGAAACATTTATATTACGCTTAGATTATCACAATCCAAGCCTTACCTTCAAATATAAAAAGTCCTACAATTACGAACATACAGTTGTGGGCAGTTTTGGAAGTGAGAAAAGAGTTTTAACTTGTCTTAAAATATTTCTTTCATGCATAAGTCTCAACCAACAAGAACCTTTTTAGTTTCAAAATGTATTTTAAAATTGAAATTTTTTGTGATGACATCCTAACAGTGTTTTGGCTCACTTTTTTAATAGAGAAAATTACACACTACAACTAAATAAGACCCTATATTATTAAACATTGGTGTACTTTTTCTTACTTACAAAACATAACAGATCTAAAAAAAAAATTAAAAACACTCAACCCTTCCCTTCCCCATTTTCCTCCACACCACAGATCCAACGAGTTCCCGAAGACTTTTCCTCAAAGCCGGCAACTACTATTATCATTCCCTAATTTTCTCTACCGTTTATTTCCCCTGTTTTGTTTATTTTGGATAGAACCAGAGTTTTGGGGGTTGTAAGGACTGATACTGATTGAGATGATAAATAAATTTACAAGCAAGTGTGGGGATTTAATTAAATACCTTCCAATAGAGGAGAAAAGAGCGAAACCTTTAGATTACACTTAGATTATTATAATCCAAGCTTTATTTTCAAATTTGAAAAGTCCTATAATTACATACATGTAGCTGTAGGCAGTTTCAAAAATGAGAAAAGCGTTTTAACTGGTCCTAAAATTTGGACTATTTTCATGCATTAGTCTCAACCAACAAGAACTTTTTTAGTTTAAAATGTATTTTAAAAATTGAAATTTTATGGTGATGACATCATAACATGTTTTGCCTCAAATTTTTAGTAGATAAAATTACCCACTACAACTAAATAAGACCCTATATTACTAAATATTGTACTTTTTCTTATTTACAAAACATTACATATCTGAAAAAATTTAAAAGCATGCAGCTCTTCCCTTCCCCATTCTCCTTCACGCCATAGATCCGGTGAGAGTAGATCCGACGAGTTCCTAACGTCTTTTTCTCAAAGGTGGAGGCTACTATTACCATCGTCTAACTTTCTCTACTGCTTATTCCTTCTTTTTTGTTTATTTTGGATCGAAGAAAATTTTGTGATTCTTCAATCGGACACTACTCTCTATTTGAATTGAATTAAAACATAGTCAAATATTGATGAATCTATTTTTCTGACTTTAACATTCCAATGACATAAAAAAAAAATCCAATGAAACAGATACAAAAATTTATAAAAACATAGAACAAGAGGTCATCGATGAAGTGAAACTCGTTGATTTTAATGGATGTGTTACTCCTTGGAAATTTCATATCGTCATGTAGGGAATGAACCAATGCGAGCTTAAGGGTAACAGGAAGTTCTTAAGACTATAAGATGTATATTTAGTGGTCTTAGAATGCGTACGTTAAGATCTTGAAGTTATAGGAATTGATGAAATAAGGATTGATAAGGACAAGTGGAGTATGAGTGGGGTTTAGGAAAGGTTTCGTAAATTAGTGCATTAAGGATTGTTTGGTAAGGCCTTGAGGACGAATTATAGGGATGCTTAGATCATTGATGAAGTACTAAACAAGTGTTAAGAAGGTTGTATAAGGATTGGAGACCAAACGAAACGACGAGGACAACTTCGGAAAAACTGTGAGTTACACAACCACATTATACGGACCGTGGAATTTTATACGAACCGTATAATGGTCCGTATAACCCAACAGCAACAATGTTTTCCATGGTGGTGAACCACGGACACTTATACGGACCGTATAATGTTATACGGACCGTATAAGTGGTCCGTATAAGTCCCGACGGGCTGAGTATTTCCAAGTATTTAAATGTTATCCCACCTCATTATATTCATTCTCCTCACTTCTTCACTTCTCTCCAAGCTTCTAGAATATTCCATACACTTCATTTTCAAGAATACAAGGGAAATCAAAGGCTCATACCATAAATTCAAGTGAATCAAGTGCAAGGAAGCTCCTTCGGGTTGCTAGAGTCAAGAAATCCCTCGGAAGTTGAAGCTAGGGTTTTCTTCAAGTGAAGTATTGCCAACCAAACCTCATTCCTACGCATTCAAAGGTGAGTTTTATGATTATTTCATGTTGTTTAAGGTATTGAAAAGTTGAAACACTTGGATTATGGAAGAAGATGGAAAATGGGTTACAAAATATGAGATTAGTGGCAATTGTGAATAGTAGATTAATATGAATCATGATTCTTGATACGTTGTGATTGTGATTACGTTATGAATGATGTTAGGAGCATGAGAGAAACATTAGATGAGAAAGAATGTAACGTTGTATTATGATTATGACTATGAATGACCTTAAGAGGAAATTGTGGGGATTGTATAATGATGAATTTGACTAAAGTCATTGATGATGATATTATGAATGTTATTATTGATGTTTGGGAGTTGATATATGATATGGAGAAAGTAGTAGAAACAAAGGAGATGCTGCTCAATTTTCTATAGCTTTAGTTCAAACACGTTTATGTTATCGATTATCTAATATGAGTATGAACTTTCTTGAAGGTAGAAACGCGGGCAACGAAGAAGAACTATCAAACGATAGAATAGCTAAATGAAAGAGGTATGTAAGGCTAATCCCTTCCTTCTAAGGCATGAATCTTCCTAATTTTCCATGATCTCCCTACCTAATGGAAATTATGAGTCCATGACTATAAGAAGCTACATACGCACATGATAAAGAAAGGAGATGTAATACGAGCATGTTAATGATGATGATGAGTTTAAGTATGAAGAATCCTACAGTAATATAAGATGTCCATGAAGCTAATGATCCTAAGTATTGTGTCATTGATGATTTTCTTTGTGTACACCCACCTTAAAATGCTAGTTCCTCCAAGGTGGGACATGACGATTAGGATCACTCCATAACGTAGTCGAGAGTTCACGACCTTATGTCACCTCGACATAGCCATGATTACCTCCAAGTTCTAATGTAGGATTAATGATGAATGTATGATGATGTTAAGTTATGATAAGATTATGCTATGCCTATGAGATGTGTAATAATGACGAGTTTATGATTGATTGTACGACGATACGAATCCACCGTGCCTAGTTGGCCGGACATGTCACCGCGAAGGCGGGCTGCATACGATTCCACCGTGCCTAAATGGCCGGGCATGGCACCGCTAAGGCGGGTTGCGATGATTACACCGAGCCTAGAGGGCGGGGCATGATCACCACTAGTGGGCGGTATATGATGGTTACCCGAACGCGGGTTAACGATGATGATTGATATGATGCGATGATGTATGCGTTATGATGATACATGTACCATGATTATATATATGATGTATGTATGAAATGTAACCACCCTTAAAAGTTAAACAGGTTGTATCTTCATCTTATGACTTATGATTTCTCTATCATGTTCATTTCATTCATGCCTTACATACTCAGTACAATGTTCGTACTGACGTCCGTTTTCTTTGGACGTTGTGTTCATGCTCACAGGTAGACAGGGAGGCGATCCAGACTCATAGAGTTATCAGTAGATTACAGGAGCACTCCATTTCTCCGGAGGTGCTATTTGGTTTATTCTTTTGTGTATATATGTATATATGTATTTTGGGCACGACGGGGTCTTTTCCCGTCCATATGATTAGTACTCTAGTAGAAGCTCGTAGATACGCATCAGTGTTACTATTGTACCTATATTATTATTTTGTTAGCCGAAGGGCTTATGTATATAAAAGCAATTATGTTTCCAAATGAAAAATAGTTTTCCTATGATTGAGTATAAATTAATGAATGTACGCTTAATGAGTATGATAAGTAATAGAATGAGTGGTGCTCGGTGGTTAGCCCCGGGTACCCGTCATGGCCCCTAGTCGGGTCGTGACAGGATGTTTGCCAGAAAACGGAGATCAGATCAGATCTGGTTTTTTGCCGGAAAGGATGAAGTCAACGATGGTCTTACTGCATTACTTTAATGACGAAAACATCGAAGCAACGTCAGAAAGGTGAGAACACGGTTAGATCTGGACTAAACAACATAGACAAGGGGACATGTCGGGTTGTCGTTGTCTGACGAAGTTACAACAGTGAGCAAGAGAAGGGAATGAAGAATGATCAGGGGCGTGGTGATAGTTCGCGGGCGGCTGGTTTCTTCGGCGTGGAGCTAACTGTAGAAGGAAAGAGCTTCACGGTGAAGCTTAGTCGAGAAGGAGCCCAAAAAAGGAGTGTGAGAGAGAAAATTTAGGTCTAAAGAAGATCTGAAAAAATTAAGTTGTATTAAACTTGTATGAAGTATGAAAGTATATACTATGTTGTTGTAGTTGTATTAGATTTTCAGAATCCTAACATTGACTTTATACAAAATTATATAGTCATATACATATTTCATACGTTTGTACATTATAAACAAAATTGTGAGCGAAATTCTAAGCCCTAAGTGAGACCCGAAGTGTGAATTCCGAAGCGAGATTCATAATTATTAAAGTTGTATGATAATTGTATGCTGAGTTTGTATGAAAATTCTTTTTGAAGTTTTATATGTTGTTGTAGTTATATTAATTTTGTATGGATATTGTATGACAACTGTATACAATGTTCTTGTAGTTGTATTAGATTTCCAAAAACCTAACATGAACTTTATACAGTTATATATATATTTCATACCAATTTTATGCATGAAATTGTAACCAAAATTCTAAGCCTTGAGCGAGACATACATATTTTATGCTAATTTTATACAGTTTTCATACAAAAAATGTGAGAGAAATCCTAAGCCTTGAGCGATTTGTACATATTTCATACCTATTTCATACAATTTTCATCCACGAAATTTTGAGCCAAATTTTTAGGCCTTGAATGAGATATACATATTTCATATCGATTTCATGTTGCTTTCATACATGAAATGTTAAACGAAATTTTAAGCATTAAGCGAAAAATTCGTATATGGCTTTTATAAAACTTCGGATATGTTTTGTAAACTGAAAACTCTTGTCACATTTTGTAAATAAGTTTCTTATTGTGCGTGTGTGTATGTGTATATATCATTCTCCCTTTTAATATATATATATATATATATATATATATATATATATATATATATATATATATATATATGGCCACCGCACCTGAGCTTGGGGAGGAAGTGCAGCAAGTGAGCCCTTTCCAGATTCCACTTTTTCCTTTTCTGGCGATTTGCACTTTTGACTGGTTCCAGCCATCCCCAACCAACATGAATGGACTATGAAGGGGTCAGTCAAGCGGTTCGGGTTTTCGGTCAGTTCCCGTTCGCCTTCCCCCCTTTTAATATATATATATATATATATATATATATATATATATATATATATATATATAATTGTTTCCTCCTCATACGTTTATTTGTGTAAGACTCTAAAATAAGGTTATAATTATTAGTATAAATTTAAATTCATTTAAAAAATTTACTGTATTATTTATGTGATCCTCAAAGATGAAAATATAATTCTTTACTAATATTCTTTAAAAATAAAAGTACATTATAAAAAACTTAAATAAATTCATGATAAGCATAAAGTGATAGAAGTAAATAATTTAATCAACAATGAGAGTAAAAATGTTAAAGGTGTAAAATGAAATTTTACTTTTATATATTGAAAATTTTCTTATTTGAATTTTCAGTTATTCTATGAGAATGTTACCTCCTGTTACTTACGTGTTTTTGAAGTATTTATCTCATCTACTACTAATTTCTAGATACATCCTACTTCATATTTTTCTTTCAATAAAAAATAATCAAAACCTAACATTTTATGTTTTTGATTAAAAAATATGTCATTGGTATAAAACACTTGAAATCACTTAAAGATCTTTTCCATGGATATATGTTCTTTTCAAAAACCCTTTATTCCAATTTTGGTTTGGTTTAAACTTTCTTCATTTGCATGATCAAGTCATTTGCATAACTTCTTTTATTTTTTTCCTAAACATTGTATTAAATCTTGCTTTTCCTATGAAATAGATTATTGCAATGGATTTTAGTAAGTTAACTCAGAGTATATTAAATGTCTTCCAAAATTAAATAAATTAGCATCTTTGGAGAGAGAAAAAGATGACAAAATCCTTGTAAAAGACAAATTTTCAATTAGTGTGGGCGATAAAAAGGTGGAAAGAAAAAGGATTTAAAATTTTCTGGTAACTCATTATTTCCATGTAATTAGTTCTTCTTCTCTTACTTCATCTTTCTAAACTGAATATCGCTTATTCGTCTAGAAATTCTTTATATATAATTTCTCTCATCACTTTTTAAATATCTACAATGCGTTATAAATACTAAAAATAAATTATTGATTGGTCACATAGCATTTGTAGGTAAATAATTGAACAGTATTGTTAACAACAATGAAAAATGGAGAGAAAAACTTATTGAATCACAACTGTGTCATGGCAAGCGACTACCTTGAAAGCTATTTCGGACCGACTTCGGTGCAAATTGTTTAATCCGGTCGCTCCTCAAGGTTCCACAACACTTCCAAACACTTGCACTAGTGGCTGGAAGTTTGGAGTTTGCACAAAGTATTTTGCCCAGGAAGAGAAAGATTGAAAGAACTTTGATGATGAAGACGATGATTTGTTTCAGTGTGTGTTGAAATAGATATCACTACCTCTATTTATATAGGTAAAAAGTAAGGCGGTGATAACGGCTAAATCTGAAACGTCTCATAACATTCAGGGAATTAATAATAAGATTTTGTACCGTCTCCAACATTTAAGAAAATAAAGATCGCTATTAATGCTGATGTAATGAGCCTTTAACTGTTAATTCCGGAGATATGAATTCGGCAACTAATTCCGGAGATACGAATTCAGGGATACAATTTTGGAGATACGAATTCGACAATTAATTCCGGAGATACGAATTAGGAAAGATGAATTCAGAGATATATCCGGTAAGCTTATATTCAGACAATTTCGGGTAGGCTTGTATTTGGACAATTCTGGGTAGGCTCAAAACTAACAAAAATAATAGTTAGCAAAATCGGAATGCAATTAGGCCTTACGTATACCTCGCGCGCAGGGTGGGTGAAAAATTCATCACTTTTGTCTATTGAGCCCAATTCTCATGTGCCCGAGGCCCATCTCTGTTCCTAGCCCATTTACAAACCCAACAACACACAATTCAATATAAGGAGGAAAGACTTTCCTCCACCTATGTGTGACATTTGCACTTTATAGAGGAGAAAAGATGAGTAAGGAGAAAAGATGAGTAAGGAAAAGAGGAAACATAAAGAAACTTTGGCTTTGCATTACCAACAAAGAATTGACTAGAATAGCAATACATAACTCTCATAATCCCCCACTAATGCAAAGATAAAGAATAGGAATAACTTTTGGGCAAAAGAAGGAACATGTACTTAAGTGTTAATATCTTTCGATTTGAATTAACATGTAGTGAAATGCGGCAACAACAAATCTCCAAGAAGTGAAGTACTCTTGAACTAAATACACATGAGTTGAGACCTTCACAACACATACTATATCCTTAGTTTTATGCAAACTCCGCGATACTCACAAAAGTGCTTTTATGGTCATGCACACACCTTGGGTCTAATGAGTGCTTTAGAAAGATGGCCTAAGTCTTTCATAAAAGGCGACCACACCTTTACACTCACGTAAATGATTCCATCAAGTCTATCTCATAGACCACCTTAAGGCTATGGAATCATTAAGAGCAAAAAGCTCAACCTTATAAACACTACTACGCGCCATAGGGATAGGAAATTTAGTGTTTATTGATGGCTTATATGGCTTCGTTTGACCACAAACGGGTATCCACCATATTACCTCAATCCATAGGCTTTAGCCCCATCCTCCTCGACGTTTCAAGGATCATTTTCCTTGCTAAACCCTTGGTTAAAGGATTCGCCAAATTTCTTTTGGACCTTACATATTCCAAGAAGATAACACCATGTTTCAACAACTATTTAACTGCACCATGTCTGATGCGAATATGTCTCCTTTTTCCATTGTATACACTGTTCTTAGCAATCCCAATTGCCCCCTTGTGAGTCACAATGTAAGGAGACTGGTGAAGCTTGTCTTCCCCACAATGGCACATCTGCCAAAAGGTTTCACAACCACTCGGCTTCTTGCCCTGCCAACTCAAGAGCAATAAACTCAGACTCCATAGTAAAACGTGCTATACAAGTCTGTTTGGGGACTTGCATGAAATAGCACCTGCACCCAAAGTAAACACATAGCCACTAGTGGAGCTAACTTCATCATTGTCAGTTACCCAGTTTGCATCACAAAAACCTTCTAAAACAGCAGGAAATTTATTAAAAGGCAAACACCAATCCATAGTACCTCTCAAATACCTTAACAAACATGAAAATCATTCCAGTGTTCACTACTGGGATTATGAGTATATCTACTCAATCTACTAACAGCATAAGCTATATCAGGCCGAGTATAGTTCATGAGAAACATTACACTCCTAATTATTTTAGCATATTCGG
Source organism: Lycium barbarum (assembly GCF_019175385.1). Taxonomy (NCBI): domain Eukaryota; kingdom Viridiplantae; phylum Streptophyta; class Magnoliopsida; order Solanales; family Solanaceae; genus Lycium; species Lycium barbarum. Next base: position 120,875,950 of record NC_083340.1, on the reverse strand, counting down.
TTTGAGAAACACTAAATTCTTTATTGCTTTTCAAGTGTACGCTAGAATCATAAGGTGTTCTCACTGGAGTAACATCAAAGCAATCAAACTTTTTCAACATCTTCTCAATGTAATGAGACTGACACAAAGAAAAACCGTTAACAATTCTTTTGATTTTAACACCTAAAATCACATCTGCTTCTCCAAGGTCTTTCATATCAAACTTAGAAGACAAAAAATTCTTCGTCTCATTTACAATATTCACATTAGGACCAAATATTAACATGTCATCCACATATAAACATATAATCACACAATCTGATCCTATCATTTTAGAATAAACACAGGTATCAGAAGCATTAACAACAAAACCATCAGCCACTAATGTGCCATTGAACTTTTAATACCACTGCTTAGGTGCCTGCTTTAGGCCATACAAGGACTTTCTCAATTTGCATACTTTATCTTCCTGTCCTGGGACCACAAAACCTTCAGGTTGAGTCATATAGATCTCTTCCTCTAAATCACCATTTAGAAAAGCTGTTTTAACATCCATTTGGTGTACCTCTAAATTATGAATAGCGGTTAAGGCAATAAGAGTTCTAATGGTCGCTATTTTAGTCACAGGAGAATAAGTATCAAAGTAATCAATACCTTGCTTTTGGGTAAAGCCCCTAATTACAAGTCTAGCCTTATATTTATCAATTGTACCATCAGGTCTCAATTTCTTTTTAAATATCCACTTGCTACTTATGGGTCTAGAACCTTTAGGCATATCATGCAAGTCCCAAGTGTGATTAGAAACTATAGAGTCTAATTCACTTTTAATGGCCTCTTTCGAAAACATAGCGTCTATTGACCTCATTGCTTCATCTTAACTTTTAGGGTCTTCCTCCATTAAGTAAATAGACACTAATTCATCATTTAAAACATCAACATCACAATTCTCAGTCAAAAAAGCAGTAATAAAATTAGGACCAAAACTAGTCTCATTTCTACGTCTTTTACTTCTTCTAAGTTCAATTTCACGCTCATCATCAACAACATTAGAAGAAGACACAGAATGACAATTAACAGACATAGATGTAGAAGCATTATTTTGCACATCACTAGGCACATTATTTTTTAAAGGAAAAACATGATAAAAAAATTATGCATCTCTAAATTCACAAATAGAATAATCATTCAAAGACATAAATCTATAAGCAACACTATTTCGGGCATAACCAATAAAAATAGTGTCAAAAGTCTTAGATCCTACATTTACCCGTTTGAAATCAGGTAGACCAACCTTAGCCAAACACCCCTACACTTTCAGAAATTTCAAGTTGGGGGAAAACCCTTTCCACAACTCTGTGGAGTCTTGTCTAATTTCTTATGAGGACTCTATTAAGAATATAACATGCAGACAAAATAACTTCCCCCCACATGTTGTCAGACATACCCAAACTTAAAAGCATAGAGTTCATCATTTCTTTAAGGGTTCGATTTTTGCGTTCAGCTACACCATTTTGTTGGGGACTATAGGGAGCACTAACTTCATGTATAATACCATTTTTCTCGCAAAAAACCTCTAGAGTATTGGTACTATATTCACCGCCCCTATCAGATCTAAGTCACTTGATTCTTCTGTCTAATTGGTTTTCTACTTCTGCTTTGAATTTCAAAAACATGTTTTCTGCCTCATATTTTGACTTAAGAAGATATACCTTAGTGTATCTAGAAAATTCATCAACAAAAGTAATGTAATACTTCTTTCCACCTTTACTAATTGTGTTCTTGAAATCAGCTAAGTCTGAATATACTAGTTCAAGCAATTCTGTCTTTCTACTAGTAACAGATTTAAATGGTTTCTTAGCATGTTTTGCTTCTACACACACAGGACACTTAGAAAATTCATCAACTTTTACCGCAGGGATTAATTCCATTTTTCTAAGTCTTTTTATAGAAGTAATATTAACATGACCTAGTTTACCATGCCATAAATCAACAGACTCAGCAATATAAGCAGAACTGGAAACTTTTTCATTATTAATAATCTCTTGAACAATGTTCAGTACAAATAAACCCCCACTAAGATACCCCTTCCTAATAAAGTCTCCTCCACGAGAAATAATAATTTTATCAGCTTCAAAAACAAGTTTAAGGCCTACTTTGTTGAGAAGTGCTCCAGAAACTAAGTTTCTACGGAGGGAGGGTACATACAGCACATTGTTCATGGCTAAAGTTTTTCCAGAAGTTAACTTAAGAAGGATTTTTCCTTTACCCATAACTCCACCAGTAGTGGAGTTACCCATGTAGACACACTCGTCATCAGTAGACTCCTCAAAGTTATGAAGCAGGTCCTTATTAGCGCAAAGATGCTTGAAGCGCCCGTGTCCAGCACCCAATCAGTCTTGTTAGCAACCAGATTTGCCTCAACGACCACAACAGCAATAACTTCACTCCCCTCAGCAAGATTAGCTTGGGCAGCACCTTGTCTTCCCTGTTTCGAGCTTTGTCCTTGTCTTTGATTACACTGAGAAGCCCTGTGACCAAGTTTCCCACAGACGAAACAAGGTCTCTTGAACTTCTGGATTTGGCTCTCCGGCTTGTTGAAGTGATTCTTCTTCTTTCGATTTCCCTTTTTGGGGATTTTCTTCTGTTTGCCTTTGAACCTGTCTTTCACAACTGTACCAGAAGTTTCCACAAGGTTAGCTTTAGAAGAATTAAGGGAAAGAGCTTCCATCTTATCTTAGAGACGGTTTGCCACCTCAATCCTCATGTGACTGATCAGTTCCTGAAGAGTCAAGTCCTTTTTTTTATGCTTCAGTTGATTCCTGTAATCATTCCAAGAAGGTGGGAATTTCTCAAGCAAACATTGACCTAAAAAACCTCACACATCTTCATGCCCTCGGTCAGAACAACTGCAGTCAAGTTCTCATACTCATGAACCTGTTCCATAATTGGCTTATTGTCAACCATCTGGAACTTAATCCGTTGGCCAACAACATACTTTTTCTTCCCTGCATCATCAGCACCATATTTCTTTTCCAAACTGTCCCATATTTCCTTACAGACTTGTTAGTAACAAATAAATCAAACAGAGGGTTAGTCATATGGTTCAGTAGATGTCCTCTAACCTTTTTGTTATCTTTTTTAAATTTCTTCTTAGCAACATCATCATTAAAAATAGTAGCAGAAGAACCAATAGTGGTGTTACAAAGATCAGTAGGATTGTTAGGAGCATCATCATGTAGTTCATCTTACAGAACATAATCAACTTTCAATTGTTCAAAGAAAATCAAAAGTTTTTGAGACCAATGTTTAAAATTGTTTCCATCCAAAGGTTCAAGTTTTGACAAACCAGGAAGAGTTTTGTTCATGGAAATAACCATTTGATCAATATAGTAGAAACCGTTTTCAAATGGTAGGTAAATAATTGAACAATATTGATAACAACAATGAAAAATGGAGAACTTATTGAATCACAACTGTGTCGTGGCAAGCCACTGCCTTGAAAGCGATTTCGGGCCAACTTCGGTGCAAATCGTTTAATCCGGTCGCTCCCCAAGGTTTCACGACACTTTCAAACACTTGCACTAGTGGCTGGAAGTTTGGAGTTTGCACAAAGTATTTTGCCCGGGAAGAGAAAGATTGAAAGAACTTTGATGATGAAGAAGATGATTTGTTTTAGTGTGTGTTGAAATCGAGATCACTACCTCTATTTATATAGGTAAAAGGTAAAGGCGGTGATAACGACTAAATCTGAAACGTCTCATAACATTCAGGGAATTAATAATAAGATTTTGTAACGTCTCCAACGTTTCAGAAAATAAAGATCGCTATTAATGCTGAAGTAATGAGCCTTTAACTGTTAATTCCGGAGATATGAATTCGGCAACTAATTCTGGAGATACGAATTCGGAGAGCTTATATTCAGACTAGGCTCAAAACTAACAAAAATAATAGTTAGCAAAACCAGAATGAAATTAGGCCTTACGTATACCTCGCGCGCAGGTGGGGGTTGCAAATTCATCACTTTTGCCTACTGAGCCCAATTCTCATGTGCGCGAGGCCCACCTCTTTTTCTAGCCCATTCACCAACTCAACAATACACAATTCAATATAAGGGGGAAAGAAAGACTTTCCTCCACCTATGTGGGACATTTGCACTTTATAGAGGAGAAAAGATGAGTGAGGAAAAAGAGGAATCACAAAGAAACTTTAGCTTTGCATTACCAATAAAGAATTGACTAGAATAACAATACATAACCCTTACAACATTGAGAATAAAGTTAGTGATATAAATAAAAAATTAAGTTTATCTTTAAAATGTCTTAATTCGTTATTTGAGAATTAATCTTTTCAAGCATAAAGTATATATGATTAACTAAATTAATTCGTACAATTTATTTTATTGAATTTTCTTCTTCTTGAATTAAGACTAAAATTAAGTTTAGATCACCACATTTGACTAACATAAACCTCAGGCACATGAAATTATGCATGAATAATAATAATAATAATAATAATAATAATAATAATAATAATAATAATATAAAAAATCTATTTCTACATGTAATTATGCTCACAAATTCATAAAAATGTCAAAATGTTTTTAACCTTTATTTTTGCTGAGCTGTAACTATTTTACATGCTTAAAAAATCACGTCAGTTTATAAACTATTGAATCACCTGTATCCTTTTGGTATTTGCTAATTCAACACCATGCTTGCTTCCTCATAAAGAAAAGATTTTTGTTAAAGTTATCTAATTATATGCCTAAGACACTTTAATATTAATATTAATTATGCAGCACAAACATGAGATACAAATTGTACTTCTTTAAATGAAATTGCTACTTCTATATTAGGTGCGTATGAAAACAATTGCACTGATTGTCCAGTGAGTTGTTAATTTATAAATGAGCTAAAAATATGTGAATTTGGAAAACACGACAACATTCGCACATGAGCTAGTAATGACATGAGATTGAGTAGTCGAGTCGAATGATATCAGAAGTTTACCTTTTGAGTTTGAGTCGGGCTTGGCACCGACCTCCTGCAAGTCGTTATATGATAAGCAATAATATGCAAATCTTGAAAAGAAATTTATTTAGAACGTTTGAAACTTAATTTATGATCATATATCTTAAAATCTTAACTCAAACACGTAATTTTAAGTATTGTTAGTTGCTCTTTCTCTCTCTCTAAGAAGATAAGGCCTTCTTCCCATTCCCTACCTCCCCGCGCTCACTCCCACCCCCTCCCCCCCAACTCCGGCCAGCAACCTCCCGGAGGCCTCTCCAGGTAAGTTGTCTCTCTCCTAGGGTTTGTGTTATACCCCGTACATTTATATCGACTCAAGTTAAAGGCGGAATTATTTTCGGACATGAAATAAGAGTTTTTAATTTTCAACTTTGATTATCACAAAAATTGCTTATAAATTTTATTTAACATAAAAATATTAATATTGGAGATTAGGAATTAATTTAATTATCGAAAGTGGGCCCCACGACACGTGGCGGGATTTGGTTGGCCTTGAATAAAGATGGACACATGTCATGAAAATTGGCACATGTCCACTTTGTAAAGATTATATAAATGAGCATAAGTGGATGACTACACTATAATTAATCTTGCAAATTAGGTTTTAGAGAGAGGGGCTCTCAAGCCTAGAGAGAGAGAGGGGTTCGGGCACTGTTCACGGCGACTGTTCACAGCGGCGCTACTGTTCACGCCGCCACTGTTCACGGGCACTGTTCACGGCCAGCCCATTTTTGCCCCCTTCTACACAATTAATTGGAGAGATTTGAAGATCAAGAGGAGGAAAAAGATGGAGCTCATGGTAGCCATGGCAACTCACGGCCATGGCTTTCTTGAAGACATTTCATGGTGAAAAATTAGAGCTTGTCTCTAAGGTAAGATTTAATTCTTTTCTACATGTTTTGGAGGTAGTTTAGACTTGTATAGCTTGGTAGATGTGTGTTGAATACAAATGGGTTATGTATGTTGATGTTGAATTATAAATTGAGTCGTGTAAGGGGGGTGTTTTGAGTAAGAATGAGAAATTATGTGATTTTTATATAATTTTTATGCAATTATGAAAGTAAGATGCTAAATGTGAACTATGGTTGTTATTAATGAATTTGGAAGAAAACAATGCGATTTGGTAGTTTCGTTGCAATTGTAGAAGTTTCGAATGGAATATGGAAATGGGCGGAATGGTTCGAATCCTTGGATATTGTTTAAAATGTTATTGAAATATGTTTGGGTAATCTTGAGTTAGTTAATGAATATGGAAAAATGTTGATATTAGTTGGGTGGTGTGAATTTAGAATGGAAGAGTTACATTATGTGGAAAGGAAGGGAAAAATTTTGGATTGTTGGAAATGTTGTATGAATTGCTTAGAATGTCTTTAAGTATTGTTGGTATGGATTCGGGTTAGTATTTAAATATATAAGCATCGATGTTGGCTTGAAGGTAAGTCGTCGAGTTGAATTTATGAAAGTTGTTGAATGATGTAAAAGAGAGTTACTATTATTATTTTGCCTTTCGAATTGGTTATCAATGTTACTAGGTTGGTTATTGTGGTTGTTGTTGTTGATTTTGAGCGAGATAAATTCTCGGGATGGCCTATTTACAGGGGAAGTGCTGCCGAATTTTCTATAGAATTTAATGATTAGTTTGGAATGAATAGCTTAAGTGCCCTTAGCTAATGATTGGTATTCGTTGGCGTAATTGTAGACCTTGGGGAGCCCGAGGCGTAGATTTGGATTAGCTTTAGATTGGCTATCTTGGAAGTGCGTTCGAGGTATGTAAAGCTATCCCTTTTCTTCTTTTGGCATGTCCTAGGTGTACTAGGATCGGATTCGAGCCTCGGAAAATATTCTGCTCATCGGAATCCGCATTTGAAAATATCCCTCTTTCATTCAATAGAATTGAACCCTTTTTGTATGCTTTCTTGAAAATTATGCAAACCTTCCCCAAACTTTATGAAAAGTTATAAAATGTCCGTAGAACCTTCGTAGGTGACCCCATAAGCCTAAAATGCGTAATTTGAGCCCACCGCCTTGCTTGTCCCAAGGTGGGCCCACTAGTCCCGGTTTTACCCTTATTGTACTTAAGGCTCGTTTTCGAGCAGTTTTTGGAAAGAAATGTTCTGACTACTCTTTTAACTACTAAACAAAAAAAAATTGTTTTAAATAATTCATTAAGTCTTATAAATTGTTTTGGCACTCGGAACGACTTCAGAAAGGTTATGCTTCTGTAATTCATTATGACATCCGAAACTCACTTATTATGATCCCGTCTGACTTCATTGAATTGGTTTGTCATTGATATGCCTCATCGAGTCTCTGAAAATATTTATGATATTTTAACTGCATTTAGTTTCTCACTACTCTATTCGTGGATGCCCCAATGTTTCCCACACTGAGCCCGGGCCAGGATATGTTGTCAAGAGTAATCCTCTGCATTGTTCGCCGTGCCTCGATGTGAGGGGGAAGGTATACGTGTACATGGGTTTGTGGAGTATGTTGTGCCATGTACACATGTTCTGATATGATTTGCCATGGCCATCTGATATGATATACTATGTTACGGGGTTATGCCCCTATTCTGATTCTTCTGTGTTGTGGCACCAGCGTCGGGAGGGTGGCCACGTTCTGTCTGCCGAGTCCCTTGGCAGGGGCCGGATTTGATATGACATATGTTTCTGTACACACTCCGCATGTTTTGAAAATATGTATTTGATACTTTGGATTTTCTACTCACTTTTTCTGTACGTTCTGTACCAGTTATGATTTTGTTTCTGTAATTCAGGCTTTACATATTCAGTACATATTTCGTACTGACCCCCTTTCTTCGGGGGCTGCGTTTTCATGTCGCGCAGGTACCGACGACAGGTTTGCTGATCCGTCCGTCTAGGATTTTTTTCTGCCATTTGGAGCGCTCTTTTATTCAGAGCCCATCTTTTGGTACAGTCTGTCACTACTGTATTTATATATTCTCGTTCATGGGTACGGCGGGGCCCTGTCCCGTCATATGATTCTGTCGGTCTGTTTAGAGGTCTGTAGACATGTTTGTGGGTTGGGGTCTTTCTGTACGGATGCGTGTATATGTTGTGTTTGGGCGATCCCATTCGCCGCGGCGGCCGGTCCGCATATGTTTAAATGTTGCTTTGTTGGCCCTGGGTGGTCATTGTTGGTATTATCTGTGCGCAGGGTTAATTTGGATAGTCTGTAAAACAAAGGAAACTCTGCCGAAATTTTTCTGGAAATTATCTAAATTTGAAATATAGCCTTGACGGCTTCTGCTATATACTTGAATGCGTTTGATAAAAAATTGAGATAGCATTTGATAGATGTGTTTGGGTGCCCAGATCGGGCACTAGTCACGGCTTACGGGGTTGGGTCGTGACAGTTTGTGGCAGCCCTATACCCACCCACCCACCCCTCTTCTTCTCCTATCTTCTTTCTCTTCTCTCATTCCTTCTCTCTGGTGTTCCCCGCTCCATTTTTATGCCATTTAGGGCCCGCAAATCCAGGTCCGACAAATTCGAGTTTTCCGGCGTGAACAGTGAAGCCACGTGAGCAGGTTCTGTCTAATTGGAGTTGGTACCTCCAGCTGCCTTTTTTTTTTTAATTATCTTATTATTTATTTATTTTTTAATTCTCTGTCTTTTATCCTTGCAGCTAATTTACATTCTTGCATTACTTATATCGTTCTTGTCGTAGTCGTTACACTTTCATCTAGATTATTGCTAACTTGTGTTTTAGTATTGATTTCTACTTGTTTGAGTAGTTTATATTTGCTTTACTGGCTTTGGTAGATGATGGTAGACTAGGGTCACATTCTCGGACAGGGGTGAGGGTTGGATGGGGTAGGTGGGTTAAGAGAGTCTCTAGTCTGCGAGTAGGGTCTTAGAATATTGGGACTCGAACTAGTTAAGATTCTTAAGAAGATGAGGATTAATATAGCTTGTGTCCAGGAGACTAAATGGGTAGGATCCAGGGGTAAAGATGTGGAAGAGTATAAGTTATGGTTCTCATGTAGGTCGAGGGTTAGGAATGGGGTAGGCATTTAAGTAGATAATGACTTAAGAGACCAGGTGGTAGAGGTTAAGAGAGTCAGTGATAGGATGATGACGATTAAGTTGGTCGTAGGAGGGTTTATTTTGCACATTATTAGTGCTTACGCGCCACAAACGGGCTTGGGCGAGGAGGAGAAAAGACGTTTTTGGGAGGATTTGGACGAGATGATGGGAGGTATACCGCCCACTGAGAAGCTATTCATCGGAGGAGATTTCAATGGGCACATTGGGTCAATTTCGGAGGGATATGACGATGTGCATGGAGGTTGTGGTTTCGGGGACATGAACGGAGGAGGAGTTGCATTGTTGGATTTTGCAAAAGCCTTTGGGCTGGTGGTAGCCAATTTGAGTTTCCCGAAGAAGGAGGAGCACCTGGTAACCTTTCGTAGTTCGGTGGCTAAGACACAGATAGAATTTTTACTCCTCAGAAAGGACGATAAAGGTCTTTGTAAAGATTGCAAGGTGATTCCGAGTGAGAACCTAATGACCCAACATAAGCTCTGGGTGATGGATTTGGAAATCAAGATGAGGAAGAGAAAGAGGGTCGTGGATGACAGGCCTAGGATCAAATGGGGGAGTTTGACTATGACGGGTGCCTTGGAGATGGGGGAGAAGTTGAAGGCTATGAGAGTCTGGGAGAGTAGTGGGGAGGCGACCGACATGTGGGATAGGATGGCCAGTTGCATTAGAGAGGCAGCTGGAGAGGTGCTGGGGGTCTCGAAGGGTAGCCGTAGTCGGCACCGAGGGGACTGGTGGTGGAATGGAGAAGTTTAAGAGAATATGGAAGCAAAGAAGGTGGCGTATGCGAAGTTGGTAGATAGCAAGGATAATGAGGAGAAGCGGACGAATAGGGAATTGTATAAGACGGCGAGGAAGGAGGCAAAGTTAGCGGTTACGGCGGCAAAGACAACAACTTTTGAACGCCTGTATACAGAACTAGAGGACAAAGGCGGGGGATAAGAAGTTGTACCAACTAGCCAAGACGAGGGAGAGGAGGGCGCGTGACTTGGATCAGGTGAAGTGCATCAAGGACGAGGATGGCAGGGTATTGGTGGAGGACGCTCTCATTAGACGGAAATGGCAGTCATACTTCCACAAACTCTTGAACGACGAAGGGGACAAAAACATTGTGTTGGGAGATTTGGAGTACTCCGAGAGGTGTCATGATTTTAGATATTATAGGAGTATAAATGTTGAGGAAGTTAAGGGTGTTGTTCATAGGATGAGTAGGGGAAGAGCGACCGGGCCCGATGAGATTCCTGGAGAATTTTGGAAGACTGCAGGCAGGACAGGTTTTGGAGTGGTTGACTCGGTTATTTAATGTCATCTTTAAGACTGCTAAGATGCCCGAAGAATGGCAATGCAGTACAATGATTCTAGTGTACAAGAACAAGGGCGACATTCAAAGTTGCAACAACTACAGAGGGATGAAGCTGCTAAGCCACACTATGAAAGTGTGGGAAAGGGTGGTGGAGATGAGGGTGAGGAGAGGCCTGTCTATCTTAGAGAATCAGTTCGGATTCATGTCGGGGCGCTTAACTACAGAATCTATTCATCTTGTACGGAGACTGGTGGAGCATTATACAGAGAGGAAGAGGGACTTGCATATGGTATTCATCGACCTAGAAAAGGCATACGACAAAGTGTTGAGAGAGGTTCTATGGAGATGCTTGGAGGCTAGAAGTGTACCTATGGCGTACATTATGGCGATAAAGGACATGTATGATGGGGCCAAGACCAGGGTAAGAACTATGAGAGGAGACTCAGAGCACTTCCCAGTGGTGATGGGGTTGCACCAGGGGTCAGCTCTTAGCCCATTTTTATTTTCCTTGGTGATGGATGGATTGATGCGGAAAATTCAAGGTGAGGTGTCATGGTGTATTTTATTTGCGGATGACATAGTCCTGATTGACGAGCCTCGCAGTGGAGTTAACGCTAAACTGGAGGTTTGGAGACAAACTTTGGAGTCTAAAGGGTTCAAGTTGAGTAAGACCAAGACAGAGTACTTAGAGTGCAAGTTCAGCGATATAGTGCATGAGGCCGACGTGGAAGTGAAGCTTGGCACTCAGGTTATACAGAAGAAAGATAGTTTCAAGTATCTTGGGTCTATTATACAAGGAAATGGGGAGATTGATGATGACGTCACACACCGTATTGGTGCAGGGTGGATGAAATGGAAGCTTTCCTCCAGAGTGTTGTGCGACAAGAAGGTGCCACCAAAACTAAAAGATAAGTTCTACAAAGTGGTGGTCAGACCAACTATGTTGTATGGGGGCGGAGTGTTGGCCAGTCAAGAAATCTCATGTTCAGGAGATGAAAGTGGCGGAAATGAGAATGCTGTGATGGATGTGTGGGCACACTAGGAGCAATAGGATTAGGAATGAAGTCATCCGAGTCAAGGTTGGAGTAGCCTCGGTGGAAGACAAGATGCGGGAAGCGAGGCTGAGATAGTTTGGGCATGTGAGGTGGAGAGATGCAAATGCCCCAGTGCGGAGGTGCGAGAGGCGGGCTAGCGACAGTTTTAGAAGAGGTAGAGGTAGGCCAAAGAAGTATTGGGGAGAGGTGATTAGACAGGACATGACGCATTTCCTGCTTACCGAGGATATGACCTTAGATAGGAGGGTATAGAGGACTCATATTAGGGTAGAAGGCTAGTAGGTAGTCACGTTTATCCTTTCTTACGAGTAGTTGTATTGCTCTATAGTTTTTTGTCCCTTGATTTCTGCGAGTATCTGTTGGTTTATCATGGCTTATATACTTTCATTATTTTTATTTTCATAATTGCTTTGAATTGTTTGCCCGTATCTGACCTTTCCTATGCTTTTTCTTGAGCCGAGGGTATTCCGGAAACAGCCTCCCTACCTAAAGTAGGGGTAAGGTCTGCGTACACTCTACCCTCCCCAGACCCCACGTTGTGGGATTCACTGGGTATGTTGTTGTTGTTATGAAATAAATTCTTGTTCCATGTTGTATATCTATGAAGCCTCTATTTTTTTTAAAAAGAGAAGATGAAATACAAGAGAAAAATGAATCTTCAATTATTCCACAAAAGAAAAAATAAATAAACTATTGAAGGAAAATAAATGCGTCTCTACTGATGGGCAAATGTAGATTTAACTAAAATTAACAGAGTAAGGGAGATTCTACTCGTTGCATGACAATATGTGGTACATGTACCTACTATGACTTAGTTAAAGTGTCATCTATGCAACGGAGCATGAGAACGATTTTCCTTTTCACAATAATTATAACCAAACTTAAATAAAATAAGATATGAATGCGCAACGTATAGACTAAAACACGAAAAATGCTAAAAACATTATTCAAAAACATTTTAGTAGTGAAATAATTTTTGACAAATCTTAAACATAAGCTTAAAATTAAAAAAATTTGTTTGAAAATTACCATTATGTTATGACATTATTCTTAATAAAGTCACTATATGATTTATATGATGATTAATCTCTGTCTAATCAATTGGGTCATCTGCTTGTACTGTCGACGTTTCTTTGATAGCAGATATATTTTCTTACTAGGGTAATTTTTCATAGTGGACGAATTAATGATCTCACTAATCTCCTTTTATTCTGACACAAATAGTTTCTGAGTGAATGCAATTCGCTAACGGTCAGAAATACCCTTCTACAAGTTTAAGGTGACCTCAAAAATCATTCTTAAAACTTTGTGGTAATCACTCATGTCTGATTCTTTGATTAAAATTGAAAACTTACTTAAACATGTCATTTGTAGCATTGAAAATATAATATAAATGTTAACATAATATTTGGTTCATAGAAAGTATTTCCAACATCAAGAGAGTGTACACTGTGCAGTGATTAATATGCTCTAGTAAAACCTACAAGTGACGAGAAGCTAATTCGGAGACTGCCGCAGTGAGCTGCTTAATCTATTCACAACACATTTTTCCTTATCTTATTTTGTTCTTTATTCTAAATAGTAATGTTATATATACACAGTTATAGGATTAAATTCTAGGGTATTAATATGATATTTTGTTTATTTTTAAATTTATTCATATCCCTTTGATATCATATTGAATTATTAATGATCTCACTAATCTCCTATTATTCTGATACTAATAGTTTCTGAGTGAAAGTTATTCGGTAACGGTCAGAAATTCCTTTCTATGAGTTTAAGGTGACTTCAAAAATCATTCTTAAAACTTTGTGGTAATCACTCATGTCTGGTTCTTTGATTAAACTTGAAAACTTAATTAAACATGTCAGTTGTAGCATTGAAAACATAATATAAATGTTAACATACCATTTGGTTCATAGAAAGTCTTTCTAACATCATGAGAGTGTACTCTGTGCAGTGATTAATATGCTCCAGTAAAACCTACGCGTGACGAGAAGCTAATTTGGAGACTGCCGCGGTGAGCTGCTTGATCTTACCCACTGCCGCAGTGAGCTGCTTGATCTTATCCACCACACTTTTTCTTATTTTATATTGTTCTTTATTCTAAACAATAATGTTATGTATAGACAGTTATAATATGAAATTCTAAGGTATTAATATGATATTTTGTTGTTTTTAAATTTATTCATATTCCTTCGATATCATATTGAATTATTAATGTTTTCAAGTTCGCCTACTAAATTGAGATTAAATATTTGTACAGCTTAGACAAATTAAATCGTGACACTAATAAAATTGTGATCAAAACTCTAAAAGGGGGTCGTTTGGTAGGAGTGATGGAATGGGATGAGATTATTAGTCTCATAGGATTGAAATTATCCCGTGCTTGATTAGTAGGATAACTGCTTTAGTATCCCACCCAATCCAAGGTGGGATAAGTTATACCATATAGAGGGTGGGATAAGTTATCCCATCCTATCTCTTATCCCACCCCTATCCCACCTAATCCAATCCATATGCAATAACTTATCCCTCCTACCAAACGACCCCTAACTATGGCCTATCTCCTGTAAACCAAAGAGGTCTCCACCACTAAAAGATGTAGTACATAGGATGAAACTGCTCCTCCCTTAATTAAAGATCTCAAGTTCGAGATCTGAGTATGAAAAACTTATTGGTAGGAACCTTCCCGAATGAGCCCTATGAGAAACATATTGAATTTAATTGGACTCCAATGCGGATATCGCATACCGGTGATAATAAAAAAAAAAAAAAAAAACCAAAGGTCTTAAACACGACGAAAACGTGCATATTCCGCTAGAAACCAATCCTTTCACAAAAAGGAAAAATAAAATAGAATAAAGAGAAATACAAAAAGGAAAAAGAAAATTGAAAACAAAGTCAAAATAGTTGTAAAGTTATCATTGTTTGGACAACATTGCCGGAAATTGGTTTCACTTGTCATTGATTAATTTCAATTCAACTAAGAAAAGGTAATAAATTTTCATCCCTTTCACATATTAAATACGTATTTAAATTGAGGCTCTTGAATTGCCCTTTTTTTTGAACTGTTTGTAATTGTGCTTTTGATTGCTATAGTTAATTAACTCTAATGGACATTCAATCACCCGTAATTCAGCTGCCTTTATGGTGTTTAGCTAGCGTTTGGCCATAGATTTTGTGAAACTTGAAAAAAAAAAGGAAGAGTTTTTGGATGGAAAAAATTTGAAGTTTTGTGAGTGGAAGAAAAATTTCACCCAAACCAGTTTTTGGAACTTGAAAAAGCTGATCAAATTCCATGGACAAACAATATTTTCAATTTATTTTATTTTATTTTTTTATGAAAAAAGCTTTCAAAATCTATGGCCAAAAGGGAGTACTTAAACTTAAGTATTTAGCATTGTACTCTTCTTTCTCACTTTCCTGTTGTAGTTAAAGAATTGAAGTTCTTAATTCCGTGGTTATCTTATATATGATGTTGTGGACTTGGAATTAAAAGTGGTTTCATATAGTTGTTGCTGCTTTGACTTCCATTTAGCTACTATCTTTTTTTTAGCCGAATTTTAGTGGGGGTTTGTACATTAAAAATTTGAACAAAAAGTAGTATTTTGAAAAAAATTGAAAAATGATATTTGGACATTGGAGTTGTGTTTGGATATGAATATGGCTTGGAAAAATGTTGAATTTTCGCGAGTGAATTGGAGTGAAAAATGTGAAAACAGGTATTTGGAGTTTTTCGAATTCCAGAAAATTGTAATAGGTGCAAACATGATTAGGGAATACAATTCTGGAAAAAGTGAAAATTATCCATGGACAAACGGGCCCTTATTCTTCTGGAAGCTAAATTTTTGCAATTAAATTATCTGGAAGCGAGCTGTACATTATCTTCATTACAGTAGTTGATTGACATACAAAAATTCCATTCCTATCAGTTAATTTCAGCTATGTTTAGGATGGCTAAAGTAAGTAGTGAGGCTATTCTTCTTTATGTGTCTTTTAAGGTGTAATTGAAATTTAGTACTATTCTAATAGAGGGGTGGTTGCCTTAGGATCATTAAGAAGCAAGTACAGATGCATCCGTTCTTCAAGATCAATTAAGTGCTAGAATGTTTCTGGGCCAATGGTTGTATAGGAAATTTGAGCTTCTTGTTTCTAATTTCTTTTTTCTTCTCTGATAAAGAAATGGACCTCGAGCCTAACTCAGCCCCAAAAGCTAGCTCATGAGGGGAGGATTGCCCAAGACCATATAAGGAGATCAAGTAACCCATACCTATCTGATGTGGGACTACAACACCCCCGCACACCTAGGACTGGACATCTGGAGCATAGACAATATAAGACAGGGGGCCTAGTATCAGAAACAATGAATTGGAATGGGCCTGACTTTGATACCATGATAAAGAAATGGACCTTGGCCTAACTCAACCCCAAAAGCTAGCTCATGAGGGGACGATTTCCCAAGACCATATAAGGAGATCAAGTAACCTATACCCATCTGATGTGGGACTACACCATTCTTCTTAATCTTCTGTCTGGTTCTAGTCGATTGTTTCTTCATATGAATTAAGTGCTCTAGAGTCTTTCTGGGTCAAAGGTTACATAGGCAATTTGGTCTTGTCATTCTATCTTTTCTTTCTCTAGTCTTCTTTCTGGTGCTCTGTTAATTGTTTCGTCGGGGAGAGTTGGTGGAGGATTTATGGTTGAGAACCACAGATAACATGTTTAGTGAATAAATGTCAAGTTGCAGTCTTGAATGTTCTTCTAGTCTCTTTACAGATTCTTAACTAAAGGTGAATGATGGTGGTGGTGCACATGGTTTGGAAAAGTATAAGGCAAATTCAGGCTTCTGGATTCCGTGAACGTGGTTCCCCTGCCCTTAGTGTTGCCATACCTTTTCATTCCACTTCTTGTCGTGGCAAAGCACATTGAATGATGCAAAAGAAGTTCCGTGTCATATGATGGAGTCTTCTTGTAGTTCTGTTGTAGTGTCTTTTGACTGGTCAAATTATTGTCAATGGGCAGAGGAGGCTGGCCCAACTTATATGAGATAGATAGCTGCGTTATGATCTAACATTCTTGCCAATACATTATCTTCATTTTGCGAGGGGGCAGAAAAATGTGTTTTTTTTCTTCTTATTTTTGGTTTGGGGGGTTGTTAACATGGATGTTCCCTTATTCATCATTTGTTTATCTTTATGATGTTTCAGGGAATGGCTTCTGCTGGGGACTCGTGGATCCGGGAATACAATGAAGCAGGAAAACTCGCGGATGACATCAATAACATGATATCTGAAAGAAGTTCATTGCCCGCAACAGGCCCAGAAGCACAGCGTCATTCATCTTCAATAAGGAGGAAGATCACAATACTAGGAACTAGACTTGATAGCTTACAATCTATTGACTCTAAGCTTCCTGGAAAGCAATATTTGTGAGTTTTCTTAATCCGAGTCTTCTATTGCTTAATGTTGTTTAAAATTTAAATGTATTAAATTGCTTGTACTTTGGCAACCTGTTCATATGACTCTCTTCTCGTGCTGTTAGCAAACTTTACATCTGTTCCTAAATAGGCAGTGGATAGTTGTATTTGACCTGCACTGAGTATATTCTTATTTCATTATGGTGAATATTTATATTAGTTGAAATGTGTTTCTGTTCATGATTTCTATATTTTGGCTTCATGTCCAGGGTGATCCATACCTAATCCACTTTAATATTGGCCAATCAAATTATCCTTCACAAAAAATATTATGGGGCAATGAAGTATTTCCTTGCTTCCTTGCTTACACTTCTAAATTAAGCAAGTAAAACATGATCTGATACAGAAAATTAACCTCACTTATCATTAACTGTGCATACTCAATCTGAAACTACTGAATTATGCAAAATCAAGTATTTTGTTCTTTTCCCTTGAAAATGTAAAGCTCCATAAGACATGCAATTTGAAATGGAGGGTGTAATAGGGAAATGGATAGCAAATACAAGTCATCCTTGTTTTTCCATAGTTGTTAGTGAATTGTCCATATGGAGGATTATAGAAGAGGAAGTATTTAAAATAATCGAGGCTCTCTTCTGTAGTCACTGTTAATAATGTCCAGAGTCTCAGTTGTGTTAGTTTGAAGTAACTTCCAATTTTATACATTGGGAATTGTACCCTTTTTCTTATGAATATCTTGAGGGTGGGGGAGGGGCAAGTGTAACAAGAATTTGTAGCAGTTGTCTGTCCGCATATCTCTTTGAACAAATTGGCCTAATAGCATTACTAGTTATATCTTGCTTCTGTATAGATTTGTCAAGCCTGCTTCCTCTTGTATGCAGGACAGAGAAAGAGATGAATCGTCGCAAGGATATGCTTGCAAATTTAAAATCAAAAGCAACCCAAATGTCCTCCACATTGAATACGTCGAACTTTGCCAATAGGGACAGCTTGCTTGGACCAGAAACAAAGGCAGTGGATGCTATGAACAGAACTACAGGCCTTGACAATTATGGTGTTGTTGGTCTTCAAAGGCAAATTATGAAAGGCAAATTGTTATATACTTTGAAAACTTCTCCTGCTATTAGCTTTTCTGTTTCTTTTGTATGTTATTTGTTGGCTTTACTATTAATGCAGAACAAGACGAGGGGCTTGAGTATTTAGAGGAGACTGTGATGAGCACCAAACATATAGCATTGACAGTTAATGAGGAGCTCGACTTGCAAACAAGACTCATTGTATGAGTTATATTTTTGCTGGTTCCTATTGAACTACCTCTACAGCCTATTTTCCATGTGAAATACTGCCTTACTACTATTGAAGTAGGATATTGACTTCATCGTGCTTTCATTGTCTGACTCAATGCAGGATACCCTGGATGAACATGTTGATGTTACTAGCTCAAGACTTCAGGTGACAATTTTGTTGCTTTTGGAACAACTCATGCAAACCTGATTTTGTTGGTTGTTAATGTTGGTATTAATTTTTTCTGGGATTTTGCACTTCATAACTACTAAGGGTGTGTTCGGTATGAAGGAAAATGTTTTTTAGGAAAATAAGTGGATTCTTACTTATTTTCTTGTGTTCAGTACTTGTATATAATCTAGACAAATACTATGGGAGGTGGTGGTGGGCAGTGGCGGAGCCAGGATTTGCGATAAGGGGGTTCAAAATATGAAGTAAACACATGAAGAAGCCCAAGGGGGTTCAACATCTACTATCTATGCATAAAAAATAATTTATACAAATTTTCCGCCAAGGGGGGTTCGGATGAACCCCCTTAGCCGTATGTGGCTCCGCCCCTGGTGGTTGGAGTGGGTGGTAGGGGTGGGAATGGGGCTATGGGTTTGGACCGTTGGGGGGTGAAAATGAGTTGTGTTGGAGGGCATGGGCAGGACACAATCAATGTGGAATGCCACTTGTGGAACTTGTTGTCCCTACTTTCACTAGGGAAGTCATTTTTCTCATTTTTAAGGAACTTGTTTTCTTTTAGAAAATGTTTTCCAAAAATTTTGACCAATCGAACATGGTAAAACTAGAAAACATTTTTTGGAAAATTTTTTCCTCCATACCGGACACACCCGAAGACTCTACCAACATCTTTCAGCTTCCATGAAAATATTCTAAGGAAGTCTATCATTTGGGAGAAGTAATCCCGTCACGTTTAGTTGTAGAGGAAAAAAAAAAAAAGAAGCTACACCATATTGAGTTTGTATATGATACATGTGGAATAATAGTAAATTAAGTTATTATACCCCACAGTTTTCTTTTCTTCTTCGCTTTTGGTCAGTCGTTGAAGTTGAAGATCCTGAGATGCAAATCAGTGGCACATCTAAAGTGGGATATGCGGGTTCAAGGGAACTTAGTAGTTTTTGCTAAACCCTGTTTATGTATTAAAATATCCACTTAATATCTATAAATATTTGATTGTGAACCCAATTATTATATAGTTATTATTGTATAATAACTTGAGGTTATTGTAGGAACCCATAAACTTTAAATTTTGGATCCGCCTCCGGTGGAAATGAGTCTTAGTGTAGAAGTCAGTACCATTTGGGTCCTTGCAGCTATATGAATCCCCAATCTTCATTCCTCATAATTTAACTATTTTTGCTCTAGTCGTCAATCTACTGCTACCTGTCTCATTTATATAGGAAAGGCTATGTTTTGCACATAGGCGGAGTTAATGGGTCCTTTTTGATGACATTGATAATTGTTAATTATGTGGTAGCTTATGACCCTAGATTTTTTTTTTTTTTTTTTTTTTTTTGGGGAGTGGGATAGTCGCTGATGCTCTAAGCAGATTGATCCTTTTTATTGATATGATTTTAAAAGTATGTTCAACGAGTGGAGAATCCTACAGTAGAAACGTGATTCTTTACGAACATGTGATCCAGAAATGAACCAAAAAAAATAATAGGATTATTGCCCTTCCAGTCCTGCTTTGATTACACTTCTTTCGAGCCAAGGGTCTACCGGAAACAACCGCTCTACCCCACAAGATAGGGGTAAGGTTTGCGTACATCCTACCCTCCCCAGACCCACTTAGGGGATTACACTGGGTATGTTGTTGTTGTTGTTGTTGTGACACTACTGGACAAGGGTGCTTTTAACTGTTTCAAGCTCTTTTCTATTTCTTTCTTTTCATAAATGCAATGGGTGCAAAAGGAGCACACTTCACACTGTCTACTCCTCTGCTTCAACCTTTGAACTTCAACCATAACCATTCTTGACACCACCCGTTCATTTCCAAACATGTTCCTGGCTATGCACCGTATGTATGGAATCAGGTGGTGAGACTAAGAAGGTTGATTATGTTTTAGGGTTGAATCTTCATCTATTGACCTTAATGCTTTATATTCAGCAAAGAAAAATGGGAAACGAGGGGCATGTGACTATTTTGGGGAGTACACACATGGATGAGGAAGGACAAACTAACTATTTTTACTAAACATAGTATTCTGCACCATGGATTCTCATAAACAAAGTTTGTTGAATTTTGGAGCTTATATCTGTCCACTGTGAAATAAACTACTTCTACGCATGATTTTGTTTCTTTTATAATGTGCATATAGCTATATATTCTCAAGAAAGATGTGCAGGATTGATAAAGAAAGGGGGAGTGCCATCATCTTTGGAAATTAGGAAAGTTTGCAAATTGCAGAGTTACTCGAATCCACAATCTTATTAAAAGGCTTTAGATCCGCCCCCATTTGATATTAAACATTGTTCTCCAGGAGCTTTAGGCGGAAAAGAAAAGATAAGAAAAGAGAATACAAGAAAAGAATATCCTATTGTTTTGATACTTATGAACTTGCAATCACAGGGACAATTTTTTTTTATGATACTCGTAGTCAAAGAACTTCCATTGATTGACCTGGAAAACTAGTTAGGAGAATAAAGAGTTTGACCTGGAAAATTTTTGGTGTCCTGCTGCTGCTCTTACCTCGCGGACTTGCTCTAAAAGTTTTTCATTGTATTTCTTTCAAGTTTGCTTGGCATTCTATACTCCATTGATTGCTTGAGTACATATTTGTTCGATGGGAGAATGTAAGAGATCTCAATGCGTGTTAACGGAGTAGTTATATGAATCTTGTTGATATGGCTGAGATCAGTTTTCAGCTTTTATGCATCCTTGTGCAAAGTTGCAGGATATTGATAGAGCAATGCATTTCTTTCCTTCATCTTTTTCTTCTACAGTACTGTCGTGGTGATAATTCTCTGCTCACAATTAACTTAGTGTCTCCTCTTGGTTTTCCTGATAATTGAACAGCGGGTTGGGAGGAAGCTTGGAATTTTGAACAAACGCACAAAGGGTGGTTGCTCTTGCATGTGCATGCTTTTAGCGGTGGTTGGGATTGTACTACTTGTTGCAGTTATATATATGTTGATCAAGTATCTATAAATGGGCGTGAAAAAAGGAGAACTGTAAATGCAAAAGAACTAGTATATTGTGTGTGTTGTCGGGAGAATTTGAAGCTGAATCTTCCCTCTGCTTCTCTTTTCATGCATTGCTTGGTGTGATTTGATATGTTCCATGTTCTTGATCGACTGCGTGTACTTTGAAGACAAATTTTAAGCTCATGTTCTACTTGTTAAGTCTTAAAACGGCTGAAGGGGAGTGGAATATGAGTTGTTGAATTGGAATAACTGAAATTGAATATAATTTACAAGAGGGAACAAAGAAATAAGAATGTGTTGTAAGTAAAAGTTATTGATTAGTGTGGGAAGAAAAAGAAAAATATTAGTTGTAACTTGAAGTTGCTGAGTCCAATTTATCCGGAAACAAATACTAGCTGAGTTGGAAAATCGAAAACAGTTTCTCCTTGACGCGTTGATATGCTGAAATTATTCCTTTTTTTTTTTGCGCGTGTATGATGTTATACAAATAAAAGAAATAAAAAATTTAAGGTGGCATTTTGATTTTGGTTACAATAAATCTGGAAGTGTGTTCAGGAAGTAGTTTTGGGAAAGAAGTGTGGTGTGGGTTGCCTTTTGATTTGTTTTCTTGCATAAATCAAAATATTTTTGAGAAAGGATCTTGTGTTGCTACGGTATCACATATTTTTCCTGTTAATACAGTAATATATTTGCTTTTGTTTTTGTAATCATTTTCAATTATTATTTGATTAGCCAACTTATATTTCAGATACACTTGAACAGTAAAACTTCCGTTTTCTATATTTACATGTTTATTTATCATTTGAGGGAAAAAAGTAAAATTTCAATTTTTATTAAATAATAGTTAATGTCTCTTATAATGTATGAAAAATGAATTGAGACATTTAAAAGGAAATAAATGGAGATCTCGCTCTAAAAAGAAATAAATGAGGATAGCTCAAAATCAAAGTCAAAAACCTTAATGTAAAAAGTTTGAGGACGTTCTTTCCACATATCCCTCGAAACTCAATCTTGAATCTTTAATACGCAACACTTTCTTTTCCTCTTTGTGAAGGAACAAATATTAATATTTCAATCACATAACTCGATAGTCAAATTCGAGGGAAATTGTTTTTTATTTACTGTCTCCCACTAACTTTTACAAATTTGTCCATTAAGTGGAAGCATCGATTTGATTTCTGATTTTAATGGAGATCGCGTGAGAAAATTACCAAAATCATTTCTTAACTTCCATGTTGATGAGAAATATGACACTAATCACAAAATGTCCTTCAAATTTGAACTTCATAGCTTTTTTCATTTCAAGTGTTTAGTAATGATAAAAGTCATTTTTCTAAAAAAAATATTTTTAGTAATTAGTAGGTGAGTGAAAAAATATTTTTTGTAATATAATATATATCAAAAATTAATATTGATATAAGCAAATAAAAAAATTTCATGAAACTTTGGAGTATTAAATAATAACGATGATATAATTGGTTGAAATAAGCGATATGAAATTAAAATTTAAGATCAATATAATGATAACTTCTCCTTTTCAATGAAAAAATGTGTTTCTTGGAAAACATTTTATGATAACCAAACACCAGAATTATGACTTTCTAATAGAAATGGATAACATATTTCTAGAAGATGACTTTCTCTACACCAAATACATAATATATGGATTTAAAACATACAATCTGCCAAATGGTTGTGAATTCTAGGGACTTTATGTTCCTATAGGAACAGTATCTCCAGCCTAAATATGGTAAAACCTTGAAGGTAATCGGCGACAGAATGGTTAAACCTTAAATACTAATATTTAGGTTGTTCAGGTGAGAATTACAAAAGCAACCACCTTCTCCAATCGAGTTTATAATATAATGAATCCTAGACTTGCTAGAAAGGAAATAATCAACTGCTACAAAATGTTACAGGCAGTAAACCTGCTGTACAAGCATGCTATAAGAGAAAAGCACACCAGATTATGGTATGTATCTCATAAAACTATGATTACAGCCACATGCAAACACAACTCCGACCCCTTGCAGAACAAATAAGTAAAGTGCAAGGAATCCCAAAAAATATGTAACTAATAGTAAAAGAGAATGTAGAGATGACAAACTAAAAAGGAGCTAAAAGAACAGCTTCCTAATATCTGGTCGAGGTTTCGTGGTAGGAGAGTTTGATGACTTCAGTTTATCAGGTGATACCATGCTTTCTGTGGTTCCTTTGTCCTTATCAGCTAGCTTTGCTCCTCGAGGGGTGGTTAGAAGAGGATTCTGAAAGGACTCAGTGAAACCAGTTGCAATTATAGTCACTTGGATCTCTCCATTATAGCGCTCATCCACGACAGCACCAAATATGATGTTAGCGGATGGATCAGCCAAACTTGTGACAACCTGTGAGGAAATATTGCCGAGCAATCACTACTAAAAGAACAGAATTAGCAGACAAATTCTGTAGCTAAATAGCAAAATTCGTCGCTATTCCTATTTAGCTATGGATTAGCAGCAGATTATCAGAAGCAATTTAGCGACGGATTAGCGATCTTTGTCGCTAATTCTATTTTTCTTTTGGGATAATTACAGCCCAATATCTTTGGTTGATCTAGTTTACAAAATAGCCAGCAAATGTATAGGCGTATATTTATACTTAAATATACAAATACTATAAATATAATATACATATACAATAAATATAATATACATATCAATGTATAGGTTTTGTATATTTGAGCTACTGCCGATAATTAAGTTTGGCCGAAGGGATATAAACGAAAGAATCCCTGTTTATTCTGTAGTGAATCCTATCATAGCTACCAATTTGTACATGAAGGCTGACGGTTCTTTCGATTACTTCTTGGGATAGAGTGGAACTATGTGTACACTTGAAGGTTTGGAAAAAACAAAATAAAAAAAGAAAGTTCAGCGCACCTGGGACACCCTATTGACCTCCTGCAAAGTTATATCTTTCCCTCCAGTAATGTTATATATAATCCCAGTTGCAGATTGAATTGAAGATCCAATTAGAGGGGCCAAAGTTGCTTGTTCAGCTGCTTCTTCAGCACGGTTCCTACTGGAAGAAACCCCAACTCCAAGCATCGCCGTTCCAGAATCTTTCATGATTGCCTTTACATCAGCAAAATCCACATTTACCAGCCCGGGTATCTACAAAATAAATAGAATGGATTGATGATAAACTTTATATAGATCTGTAAATAAATATCTTATAATATAAGGTTCAAAACATGTTATCTACCAAATATCTTGATTTTCACTACCCTATTTTAATTTGTTAAGCCCTTCAAGATATTAGACAAACATTTCTGGAGATATAAATTTTATTCAGTAAACATATCAAATATTGCCCACAAAATGAAAAAGCCTATTTCTGCTTCTATACCCTGCTTCTGCTTCGAAATTTCTCTTTTGAGCCAAGGCTCTACCAGAAACAGCCTCCCTATCCCGCAAAGGTAGGGGTAAGGTCTGTGTACCTCCTACCCTCCCCAGACCCCAATGGTGGGACTACACTGGGCAGGTTGTTGTTGTATTTCTCCTTCTACGTGTGTTCACAAGTGTGTTTTGGATCAGGGAGATCAAGAAGGGATTATGTATGTATAGGAAAATAGATAAACTCAGTACAAAAGCTTATATATATATCAACTACCTTGATCCCAAATTAGTTGAGTTTGGCTATATGAATCATCTGTTTCCGACCTCCTCTACTCAGAATATACATTTTATATTAAAGAAAACTACACCATGAACTTCAATGAGAACTTATGTGGAATAGATACTGAAAGAAGGAACTCACAGTGATTATATCAGATATTCCTTGGACGCCTTGACAAAGTACATCGTCAGCAAGAAGAAAAGCATTTTGAAGTGGCGTATGCTCATCAGCAATATCCAAAAGGCGATCATTAGGAATTACTATAAGAGTATCAACATTTTTCTGAAGTTTTTCAATTGCTTCCAAAGCCTGCAGGTCACAAGCTCAAATCACAATCATGAAAGAATTTAGATGACAGGGAACACAGGATTATGACATGGAAAATAAAATTAACCAGTGAGTAAAACTCTGAGAATCTTGTTGAGGTTTAGACTACGACATAATGTTGCCTTAGAGTGCATGCAAAACTAACTGAATCCACTCAAGCACTACTATGCTACCTTACAATTTTCTTTCCAACCTGTTGTCACACTCTGCATCATTCTCCTATTTAAACTAACTAAACTTCACACTAAACATGCTCTCAGATTTCAAAGATATTAAAATGCATCTAACTGTAAATATTACTAGTTCTTATGGGAGGAAGAGAAACCCCTTTTTGGACCTAAAGCAACTAGTTGATCTACGACCAAACTAGATCGTTTTTAATTGCTTGTTCCTTATTTTCTTGCATTTCTTCGATCCCCTTAGACCTACCTTTTACTCTTGGATGTCCCTTAAATGGCATAAAACATAAATTTTCCAAAAGCTCAGCAGATAGCAACAACAACACCAATATACCCAGTGTGGTTCCACAAGTGGGATCTGGGGAAGGTGGGGTGTAAGCAGACCTTACCCCTACCTTTGTGGGGGTAGAGAGGTTGTTTCCGAAAGACCCTCGGCTCAAGAAAATCATTTTTCAAAACAGGTTAGGGAAAAATGCAAGAGTAAATAAGCATGAAAATATTGAAGAAAGAAAAGTACCGACAACACAAAAACAGTAAAGATAACCAAAGTAAACGTAACAATAGTAGTAATAAAACTGAAGAATAACATCATGCAAGCACAATAACAATAATACTGATGAGGGAGCAGATAAGTTCAGCAGATAGCAACAATCATAATTAGCTTCTTCAAACTTCAAAGAAGATGAAAATGGCACTTGCCTGCAAAGATCTTTTGCGTCCTTCAAAGCTGAATGGATACGTGACTACACCAACAGTCAAATAACCTGCTTCTTTTGCTATTTGAGCAACAACAGGAGCAGCACCAGATCCTGTACCTCCGCCCATGCCCGCTGTTATAAACACCATATCTGAACCTTTAAGAGCATTTGCAATGCCTTCCTTCGACTCCTCTGCTGCCTGTTCCCCCAATAGTGGATTGCCACCAGTACCTGCATCTCTAGACGTGAGCAATCCTTTTCTAGAATAAAGGGATTACATTTTTTGAATCGCTCAAAAGAATAATAGTCAACAAATCTATAGGTTTTCTATATTAAGTATAAATATACCTATAATATACTTATATTATACATATAATATACATAATTAGTGTATACATTTTGTATATTTTGGCTAGCGCCCGTAATTAATTTCGGCTGATGGACCAAAATTGAAAAAAACCCTAGAATAAATAAAGATTTAAAAGCATAAAGATGTTGAACAAGCTAACAAAGAATACTAGGCTCAAAATGTAATAGCACACAATATTCATCTAGCTAGCTACAAAAACGTATTAATTCAAGTTATCATATAGATATAAGCAATACGCTATCATTTTTTGAGTGACTCTAGCTTTATGAATAGAAAAATCTATAGATATCTCTGTAGTTGGGTTGGGTTATCATACTGTAATTGTCTTGCTAAAGTTTTCTCAACAAGATTTATGATATAAAAAAAAAGAACCAAAAGATAAGTATATGTTTAGCTTTACAAAAAAAAATTGCTTTTAAAGAGAGCTTCTGAAGAATAAATTTCTCTTAGATAGACAAGAAGGTGCGAACCAAGTCCACGAGTTAGAAGCTCTCCAATTTGTATTGAGTTGTCAGTTGTAGACTGCAATAATGCTTGAGCATCCGTGTTTATACCATAGAAGTCAACACCCTATTATTGGACATGAAACATTGAGATTTATCATGTGAAATGAAGATGTAAACAACTGAATGTAAGGCATTTTATGTTCCAGGATTGGGGTACATTTGTGTTTGGTTGAGTTTGTTATGGTGGGCGGATGAACTAATTGGAAGAGAAGCAAGAAATGAGCGATAAATTAGAAAGCGCATATCAAACAACCAATAAAAGTGATTTCTAGCTTGTTTTCCTAGCCCACAAGTTTGCATAACTCACACAACAAGAATGAAACATGCACTGCAAAAAAATGGAATTAGCGATGGACAAATTCTGTAGCTAAACAGTAAAATCTGTCGCTAATCCTATTTAGCGACAGGTTATCAAAAAATTCT
Organism: Lycium barbarum; assembly: GCF_019175385.1. Classification (NCBI taxonomy): domain Eukaryota; kingdom Viridiplantae; phylum Streptophyta; class Magnoliopsida; order Solanales; family Solanaceae; genus Lycium; species Lycium barbarum. Next base: position 120,848,482 of record NC_083340.1, on the reverse strand, counting down.
ATTAAATATGAGCAATTTAACAATGGGTTAGTGACGAAGTTCATAACTAATTTCCCTTTTTTTTTTTTTGTTGCGATGACAGTATAAAATGCAAAGTACACAACCATGTGATTTATTGCATATTCAAGACCTTTTCTCTGGAAGAGGCATTATGTAGCCATCATAATTCAAACCAGCACTAAAGCATCTTTCACTAGGCAGGTAATTCAAATCTGGTTACCATTTTCTTTAAGTTAAAAAGAAAATCTCAAGGTAATTGAAGGATGTAATTGTTTTGGTTGAGCTAAAAACAAGTTAAAAGGATAAATTTTGATTACCACTGAGAAAAATGGTCAGAAAACCAATTATGTATCTGGACAATCCATTAGTATTTCAGAACAAGTAAGCAATTATATTCTGAAGGCTAATTTCTAATTTCATATGCTAAATACAACGAAAACCAACCAATTTAAGATTTTAGAATAAATAAAACATTTTCACATGTCACTATGGTTGAAAAGAAAAAAAAAGTACTCCGTCCGTTCCACAATACTTGTCAAGTTTCACTTTTCGAGAGTGAAACAACATGAACTTTGATTGACTGAAAGGAGAGGGATGAGCCCTCCCCTTATTCCTCGGAATCAAGCGGGCAGCAAGAATTAGAATCAACCTATATAACATCTCTTCCCATGTAGTCGGCATTCTAGAAGCAAAGCTTATATTTTTTCACCATATGGTAATTTTATAGAACTTTTTACATAGTTTTTGAGAATCTACATTGTACTTTTATAATATTGAATTAATCTAATGTAATTTAGCTCCGAAAATTAGTCAAATTGAATCCCGTGAACCGAAACATGACAACTAATATGTTATGAGGGAGTATTGAGGAAGAAATAGTCTCAACAGTTTTTACTATCGAATCTGTGCTACAATGACAAGCAATTTCATGAAAGATAACTCAAATGATTATTGTAGCTCTTTCTTTCCCCGAGAAAAATCATGGGAATTCAATGCCTAACGAATTAGAAAGAGTGACTGATCATAGGAAAATCTACACAGATGAATAAGTTAATAAATTAAGTTACACGTAATAAAATAAACACTCAAAAATCCTCCCTCTGTCCAATAACACCTGTCATGTTTCACTTTTCAAATTCAAACTAAATTAACTTTGATTAGCATTTTAAGATATATTTTTTCACTTAATTGATATGAGAATAATTGTAATTTACAGATATGAGAATGATTGCAATTTACAGTACTTCTCATATAGTTTTTTATATCTAAATTATAATTTTAAAATATTGAATTAATCTAATTCAATTTAGCTTCAAAAGATTTTGGCAGCTGTTCCGACCGCTGCTGGATGTGATTCCAAGAGCCGAACGAGAATGAATACACACACAGAAGAGTCAAGATTAGGCTACCTAATGGAATGTTTAACCGAACCATTGAATTGGTACGGAAGTTGTAGCATGAGAATACCACGGAAGTAGGATTTATACTTTTTAGAAAGCAATAAGCACTTAAATAATACTCCCTCCGTTTCATGATAAGTGGTTCTTTTAGCTCATGCACGCCCCTTAAGAAATTGCTCAGAACATTAGGAGTGTTATATTCTTGAAAAAGAAAAGTTAGTTAATGAATCTTGATTATTTAAATAAGGCCAATTTTGAAAGAATCTATCCAAAGTATTCTTAAAATCATAAAGCACCACCCATTTTGAAAAAAATTGAAAAACCTAAAAAATCACTTATTATGAAACGGAGGAGTACAATTCAATCTTTCTTTCTCATTTCAAGGAAAAGGTGAAGAAGAAAAATGATAATTAATCAAATTACTCTTGAGAAACAAAATATAACAACTAATACGAGACTGGGGGAGTAATTTTTGTTTGTGGGTTGCAAAAAGAAACGCATGAAAGCAACCAGATTTAGGAAACGCAAAAAGTGGCCAAAAAGTGAAAACGGAAAGTAAAAAAGGGGGACCCACCTGTAACCCGCTACCAATCATACGGTTAACAGCATTGTTTCCTCCACCACCAACACCGACAACCTTAATCTTTGCAGAGTTCGTTGATGACGTGGAATTGCAAATGATGAAACGTTGTCGTTTGCATTGTATAGGTACCAAAGAAGGGCAAAATGCTAAGGAATTGGAAGAAGATGTCAATATATCTCCTAGGTTTGAGAGTCCTAAATTAGCCATTAATGGAAACAAGATAACAGGTATCCAAAAGTTGTTTTTAGAGCCTGTTTGGATGGTATGCCTATAAGCTGCAAATAGTTTATAAGCTAAAAAAAAATAAGTTGGTAGTCTAATTTATTTTTTTTGGCTTAAGCTTATAAATAAGTTAAGTCAAATGGGTCCAATTATTTTTTTGAGCTTAATTTAAGCACAAAATGACTTTAAGCTGGCCAGTCAAACACTCAAAAAAGCTGAAAACAGCTTATAAGCAACTTATAAACAACTTATAAGCCAATCCAAACGGGCTCTTATTTTACTTTTTGCTTAGTTTAGGGGAAGAAAGGGATGTTAGTTAGGACTTAGGAGTGTTGACGGTTTGATTTGTTTTGATTTTTATCTCTAACAAACAAAACGGTTTATTACAAATCAACTGAACCAAATAAGAGTACAATACTTTGTCTTATTTTTAAGGGGTTAGCTTTACTGAGCATCTCCGTACTATGACTTAGTTTTGGATAGATTTCCTGTATTTTAAATTTAAATATTTATATTTTTGTATTATGAAAATTCTATACTTACAACTCCGGATGTATATTTGTAACTAAATATATTAACATATACTTCATCTATCTAAATGTATATGATATACTCTTTTTTTAGTATGTCTCAAAAAAATAATACGTTTATATATTTAAAAATAATTTAACTGAACACTTTCTTTTACTCTTAATGAAATATTTTACAGCTACACAAATATATATGACTTGTTTGGACTATAAATTTTAAAAATGTTCCTTTCTTTCTTAAATTCCGTGCCTAGTTAAATTATATCACATAAATTGGGATGGAAGGAATACTTAGTTAGAAGAAGTTTCATTTGTGTAGGATTTCCATTATATAAAAGGTTTAAATTCTTTTAGACAAGGGATAACATCATAGGTGGTGTTAAATGCAGAATTTTAATAATATAAGGGTATAAATATTTGATTTTAAAATACTAGGGGTTTATCCATAACTGAGTCATAATATGGGGGTTGTTTTTAGTATATAAGGAGCTGAAAATGCAGAGATTTTTCCAGCGAATCCTCTGAGAGAAACATTATATAGGGACCAAAGAAGAACAAAATGCTAAGGAATTGGAAGAAGATAACAATACATTTCCAATGTTTGAGAGTCCTAAAATGGCCATTAGTGGCAACAAGGGATGTATAGTTAGGAGTTTGATGGTTTGATTTGTTTGGGTTTTTACCTCAAACAAACAAAACGGGTTATATCAACCCAATCAAATAGAGTATGTCAGCGTGTCACGCCCTAAAACCCACCCTAGACGTAACCGGCATCCGACGTCATGAACAACATCGGAAGAACCTAAACAATACAATAATAATACTTGAACCCGCTAGGTTCAACATTTGCCCCCAACAGTTTATAAATTAAATGTAACAAATCATGAATACATGAATTAAATCAGCGGAAGTCTTTAATACATAAAAGTTAATCAAAACGTGACATACGCCCAAGAGTTAACAAAACTCAACAACTACCCACAAGAATGTATATTATGGAGCTTCTAGGATAAAGAGGTAATAGTTTGACTCATCGGGACGCAGCCCAAGAACTAATAATAAATGAACAAAATAATAGGGTGTCCCACGAATGAACGTGTGGGCTCACAAAATCAGCAGCAACAGCAAGTCATTCCTAAGCGCCTGAAGTATCAAGAACCTGCTCTCCTCCGTTACCTAACATACCATAAAAAACAAAAATGGTATGCCTGAGTACTTCGTACTCAGTGAGTGCCTCGGGGACAATAAGTAATATAAAAATAAAATATAATAATACATAAAGAAATCAGTTCTGAAAAGATAGTATAAAAACTGTCATTCCACTTTATGATTCTTAATATCATTTGTTAAATAGTTTATAAAGCCATTTCAAAATCCCAGTTTCAATTATGCTTTAAATCGATCAGGCATAAATACCAGTTCCGTAATAAAGATGGATATCACAATCGCCCATATAGGCCCAACTCAATATCAACAACACTGCGTAATACACCGGAATATGGATTCACGGTGGCTACTCTTCCTCCCGAATAGCAAGGCACACTGCGCAATACACCGGAATATGGATTCACGGTGGCTACTCTTCCTCCCGAATAGCAAGACAATTAATACACCCCAGGTAGCGAACCGGGAAGTGGCCACTCTTCCCCCCGAATGGCAAGACAATTAATACACTAGGATCCATAGTAGCTACTCTTCCTCCCAAATAGCAAGGCAAACACAACAACAAAGTCCATGGCATAGAAGCCGATTCACAATTCATCTCAAAGTAGTCACACCATCAATAACATTAAAGTTCATTATGCCATATCGAAAGAATAAGTCATTCCAATCAAAGTTTTGAAAACGTATAACTTCTTTACAAAAGATTTCCATGTCCCAATTCATCAATGAGAATGTCATCACCAACTCTTAACCAACATTATTAAGCATCTCTCATAGAGGAAAACATTCATAATATCTTATACATATATAGGGTTTGTTACAATCTAGGTTTAATGTGGGTTTGTCCCCTCACACACATTAACTACCATTTAGACATGAATTAGAGTTCAAGAAACATAAAAAGATTGTTTTTCCTTTCATTCATTAAAGAATCTTGAATAAAATTTATACTTCCAACAATAGTTTCAAAAATTGATTTTCATTCAAAATAAGTTTTTAAAAGAGAGACATACCTTAATTTGTTAAACAAGGTTTACCAAATCACTTTTCTAATGAAGAACACCCAAACCCTAGCTTGAATCACTTTGGGAAGAATTATGTTGCAAACCCTAGGTTTTGGTCACAAAAATCATGTTAAGAATCATGGGTTTGATGTTAGAATGAATTAGTAATGTTAAGGATGCCCTTACCTTTGATTTGAAGACTTGGGGGAATGATTTTCGTCCTTAGGGTTGTTTAGGAAGTGGAGGAATAAACAAAACAAGTGTCCTATTTATATTTTTCTGGTGAAAACGGGCCAAAGGGCGCCTCTGAAGGACGGATCGTCCTTCGTGTTACAGACCGTTCTTTGGATCGTCCCTTAGTGGAAATTTCCAGAGAGTTTCTGGAAATTTTTGAGACGTTACGGTTCATGTTACGGCCCGTAACACGTGTTACGGTCCGTAACGTCTCACCGTAACACAGGCCAAATTTCCAGCGAAGATAAGCTTCAGTAAAACGGGCATAACTGTTTGTACGTAACTTTTCTTGGACTGGGCGACCTACCGTTGGAAAGCTATTTCAAAGAGCTACAACTTTCATGAAGGAAGTTTTTCCAAATTCGCAACATATTTTCATGAAAATCGCCCAAAAGACAGACCTACCAAAACTTAGGTGAATTTAAGAGGCTTTAAGAACTTCACTAGTTGGTTTGACTTCAAAACGGTCATCTTCCACCTGAATTCATCAAGAATGGATTCATATAGACATAATATCATCTTAATACTAGATTTTTACACATTCACACCTAGTTCAAGTTTACGAGGTGTTACATAACGTTTGCCCATAGATTTTGTGAAATTTGAAAAAAAGATTTTTAAAATTATGTTAAAAAATAATTTTTGAAATTTGACGTTGTATTTAGACATACATTTTTTTTGAAAAAAATTTGAAGTTTTGTGAGCAGAGGAAAATTTTCACCAACCAGCTTTTGGAACATGGAAATTTTTCTCCATTTTGTTTTTCAAACCGATCAAATTCCATAGACAAACAACATTTTCATTTTTTATTTTTTTTTGAAAAAAACTTCCAAAATCTATTATCTTATTTTAAAAGAGTTTTCTCACGGAAATCACACATTTATTTTATTCAAATTACTAGATCTAAAAATCAAAATTTTAATATGTCAAACATATTTATTTAGCGAAAAATGAACAAGTGAATGAACCAACAATAAATTTCCTAAAAGGTCACCTATATTTTGAGAATTGCCTATTAATATCACTTTTTTTTTTACTAGAATATTACTTAACTATTATTATTTTTCTCAAAATATACTAAACACACAAAATCGTCCTTATCTCCTAGTTGGCATATCATGTCACATTAAAATTTTATTCCCTTCGGTTCAAAAAGAGTGTCTACTTTAGTCTGTATTTTTTGGTTTAAAAAGAGTGTCCACTTACCAAATCAAGAAAGAATTAACCTTATTTTTCAAGACATGCCCTTATTAAGTGTTAAGTGACTAAATCCCAATACCTATTTAATTAGGGGTAATTTAGTCAAATTAAATATTTTGACATAAGAGTTAGTAACTACTTAAAGGGTGTGTAAATGGCTAAGTGGACACTCTTTTTGAACCGGAAGGAGTATTAAAAAATATTCTATCCGTGCCAATTTAAGTGTCTTAGTTTGATTGGGCATAAAGTCTAAGGAATAAAAAGAGATTTTTGAATCATGAGGTCCTAAACCTAAACTAAAGATGTGTAATGTACTAAAATGTCATTTGAATCTTGTAGTTATAAAACATGCCATGTCGGATGCTTGAATTGTCAAACTTACTAAATATAGAAAAAAACACTCTTTTTGGGACAAATTAAAACGAAAAGTATGACATTTAATTTGGGACGAAGCGAGTAATAAATTTATTTAACCCATCAAACCATATTAATCAACCAACCCATGTCTTATGCCCATTTAACTCCATTAAAAAACATCAAAAAATATATTAAGTATAATATCGTGTATTTATTAATTAGATCGTTACAAAAGATCAATTGCGTATAAATTCTACCTTCTTAACATATTCTACAAAACAAAACAAATTATAGTGAATGGTAGTCTTGGAACAAGCATCAGAGATGAGTAGTAAAATAGTAACTAGTCCCAAGTCCCAACTAACCATAACAAATCTATGTGGAGCCGTGATATATAGAGTATATAGACAACTTAAGTGAGGCCGCGTAATTAAACAACTGCTTCCCATTACTTACAAACTTTCATTTAGGGCCTGTTTGGAAAGCCACCCAGGTAAATTGAAATTGGGTGTAATTACACAGTTTGACCTGTTTGTTTGACCAAGTAATTACACAGTTAGGTGGGAATTGGGTGTAATTGACAGGGTGTAATTACACTCTCCAATTCTCAAGAGGGGGGGGGGGGGGGTGAGAATTGGGTGTAATTACACCCTGTAATTACAGGGTTACTTTTTAGTTTATTTATTTTTTTACTTTAATTTATTTTATTTCTATTATTTTAATTTTTTTGATTTTTAATATTTTTTTATTTCTATTATTTTAATTTCTTTTTTATTTTTACTTTTTTATTATTTTATTTTTTAAAATGTATTTTTCTTTTTATATTATTTATTTTTCATTTTCTTTCTTTTCATTCCCAACCTTTACTTCTCGTGATTTCATGTAATTGCTCGTATTTTCTTATTTTTTTATTTTATTCATTTAGCATAACCGTGTTATTATTCTAATATTTGAAACTACACCTCTTAATATTGGAAAGAATGAGTTATTAACAAACTTGACATATAACGGGTGACATTATTAAAGTAGAATTTCATTGTGAATAGGGTTATAGACTTATATTTTTCCTTTCTTTTGAATTATTTACTTAAGTTACGTTGGAACTTACTTATGTAATGCTAGAATTTGACATAAGAGTATTATGTTGAACTTTTTCTTTTGGATTTTGAATTTAGGTTATATTTTCAATTTTAAGTTGTTTGCTTTCACATTGCATGTTGTTTATTTTTCACTTACATTTGATGGATTTTTTGTGTCAAACATTTGAATAATGTTATGGCATTATATTTATTAATATTATTTTTTTGTCAAACATCCAATCCATGACGTTCTCACAAAAAAAGTCTTCTTTTAAGTTTTATAATTAATTAAAATTAAATATTAATTTGAAAAATATATATCAATTATTTTTGTTACAATATTAGTTACAAATATATGATTATTAATTAATATATTTTCAAGAAACAATGTGTTATTAAATAACTAATTTAATATCATTTATAAAGGCAATATTTTATAAATATTAATTTTAAATTTTTTGTAATTAAATTTTATTTTAAATTAAACTGACTGTGTAATTACACTTGTGCAACCAAACAACACGCTTGTAATTACACTGTAATTACGTTATGACAAACAAACAGGTCGTTGTAATTACACTACTGTGTAATTACTAAGCTGTGTAATTACCACCCTAGTAATTACACCAATTCCAATTACCAGGTGGCTTTCCAAACAGGCCCTTACTCCATTCTTAAATTTGTTCATTGAATTATTTTCTTGATATACTAAAACTTCAATTAATTTGGACCTAATTTTGTATGAACTAAGAACACCGCAAAGCTAAAAACAGTTGGGGCCGCGTAATTAAACTACTGCTTCCCATTACTGCAATTCTCATTTACTCCATTAGTTTGCTCAATCGCGTTTATAGTTAAAACAACGCCACCTTGAAAAAAACACACAGCTAGCCTTTCTAATACTCTCTACACTTCAATTTTCTTTTGCAAATTGCTAAAATTTCTCTCTTCTTCCTCCAAATATACTTCACATTCTTGCCGACAATGTGGAATTTCCGGTCTCTCATATGCTTATTATTGCTCCTCTACTTCTCCGTCACAATAGTTGCAGCTCAAAGTTCTAAAAATGCAACCAATAAATGGCTCACACTAAACGGTAACTTCTTTACTTAACTACGTTGTTTACTTTCCAGAATTTGAAAGTTTTCACTAACTTCCTGGAGCTGTGAGTTGTTTTTTTTTTTTTTTTGGTCAACTTTGAGTCAGTGAAAATTTTTTAGGAGAGTAAAAGTTTGGATATTTATCAAGGAAATTGAGATTTTTTTTTTTCACCAAATTTGTTTTCATGATAGTTGTTGGTATGATGCTAGTTACTAAGTGGGGTGATGAAAGAAGCCTAATAATGGCTTCACTGTAATAAGGAGCTAAAGAAGTTAACAAATTTTTGCTAATTGACCTTCTCTTTCTGTTGCTAAGTCTAGATTTTGGGGGTTCATTTTTATGATCATTGTTCTTAACGAAGCTTTCCTTTTGTTAACAACTGAACACAGCCTTTTGGTAGAATTTCAAGCCCAATGCAACCCCCGCAAACAACATATATACTCAGTGTAATCCCACAAGTGGGGTCTGGAGAAGGTGGTGGGCATGCAGACGTTAACCCCCCCCCCCCCCCCCCCCCCCCCCGCCCCCCCAAACCCCCCAAAAAAACTCAAACAACATAACCAGTGTAATCCCACAAGTGGGTTCTCGGTAGCATGTACACGGACCATACTCCACCCCCCCCCCCCTCTCCACCCAAACAACATACCCAGTATAATCACACAAGTGGGGTCTGGGGAGGGTGGTGTGTACATAGACCTTACCCCACCCCAACTTTCGACACGGAGCATAAATTTATATATGAAAATTGATTAAAATTTCAATAAATAGAAGACATGAACCCATAACTTCTAAAATACAATGGGTGCAACTAAAAATCCTGAAAGGTTGAACCCATAAAGTTTAAATCCTGGATCCGTCTCTGTGTATGCAGACCATCCTCCCACCCAAAAATAAAATAAAAAAGAGACCTTTTCCTTCTGTATTCTTTACGATGTTTCGTAGTCATTATAGTGTATTCATTTCTGCTTTGCAGGAGATGCGCCATTAGTCATAGCCCGTGGTGGATTTTCTGGATTGTTTCCTGACTCAAGCTATAATGCCTATATGGTGGCAATGGAAACTAGCTTGCCCAATGTGATTATTTGGTGTGATGTACAACTCACTAAAGATGGGGTTGGCATCTGTTTTCCTGACTGATATTTGTGCCAAATATCATGTTTTGCGCCGTATTACAACTTCTTCTTATGACTTTTATCGCTTAATTCATGATGTAACCGTCGTATTTGAACTTATGTCGTTACATTTCATGTGTATAGGTACGATGACGACAAACGATGGAAACTGTGCTTGAAATGATTGGAATTCGTAGCATATGTCGATTGGCTGAGGTGACGAGTCGATGACCGCAAAGGACGAACTAAAAGGAGAGTTAATCGACTGAAGAGACCTCGCTTTCCTTCCGTATCGCGGAAGGATCGCGAGAAGCTTCAGAACTTCAGGCCATCGAGGTGCATCGCGTGAAGAAAGCGGAACAACCAAACTCAGTCATCAGTGTTGCGCGATCCATCCGCATCGCGTGAAGAAGGCGAGAACCTGCAGACCATTGCGCGATCCTTCCGCGATGCGGAAGGAAAGCGGGGATCTGCGGATGTTTTCCCGATTAGACTAGGATTTGGATTCCTTATTTATTATTTTTACCCTAGCCTATATATAGACGTTTTAATAGCTGAGAACGGTGTGCTGGGATTATTCAAGGATTTGTAAGCCACCGTTCTCCTTTTTCTCTCTTTAGTTATTTCACTTTTCATTTTTTTCAACCCTAGTTTATTCATGGCTTCTTTTGTCTATGAACGAATCATGAGTAGCTAAATCTCTTAGTTCTAGGGTTGTGGCGAAAGACTTGAAAGTTGATTTGATGACAATTATTATCTATTGAGTTTCCATATTGTGGGTTGCTTATTTATTCTTGATTTTAATTGTTTGATTATCTGGCCAATAGTTAGACACTATCTGTGGTATGTGAATTGAACTTGAGAAAGGGAACTCACGTACGTAATAAGAATAAATAAAGTTTGTTCGATTTAAATCGTTTCGCTACTGAGGATAGAGATATACCCTTTAGCCCTACTTAGTTGAATACGGTAAAATAAAGGCGTTCTTGTTACATCTGATGACCATAGAGATATAGGCATTAGAGTAACATCTACAGGCTTGTGAGTAGTTCGAGAGAATATCATAAAGCATAATTAACCCGTCAACTAGTAACCTAGGAAATAAAATAGGTGGAATTGTCTAAAGATCATCTGGATTGTCGAAAGCCATAACCCTAGATCTTTCTCTCATCTGATAATTCTTACAATCTTTGTCAACATAGTCCCAGTCATAAAAACACCCATCACAAATTGTTTACTTTTCAGTTTTAGTTTAGCACAACAACCAATCTTGATTTTCACTTTCTTGAATAGTTTCATTCGAATTTGAATTAGCTTAACAGTAGAATCTAAGTCCCTGTGGGATCGATATCTGGACTTAACAGTCTATATTACTTGTACGACCACGTATACTTGCGTGTGCGTTTGGGAGCAACACTGACCTCAAGCTTGACAATGCTTCTGACATTGATGTTTAATTCAAGAACAAGAAGAGTAAGTACTTAGTGAATGGAGTTCCAATGCAAGGATGGTTCTCTATCGATTTCAATTTCAAGGATCTGGCGCCTGTCACCTGTAAGTTCAATAACTTATGGGATTTGGTTGTGTTATGTTCCACATATCATGTTTTGCATGACTGTATATGCAAGATTCTGGAATCAATGTCCAAGTTTAGCAATTGTTCTGAAATATCCTTTCCTATGATTTTTTTTTCTTTCCTGAAATGGCATGTTGTCTCCATATGTATATTTAGTTGCGTGCCACTGGTAGTGTGCAACTCGTTGATGAACTGCAAAAGAAAGAATTGCCGTTTCTAGGTTTATCAGTACTGAATGTAGCCACATCTTTCTAAAGTTTAACTCTTTTGGTGAAGTGTGAATCGGCATAGTTATTCTCGAGAACATTTATGCTGGTATAGCGGTATGTATAGTATTTAATCCAGTTGAAATGAAAACTTTCTTTCCATAAGTAATTTGAAATAAAACATTTTATTTTGTCACATGGTTTTTATGTTTAAATGAAAGACAACCAGTAATGATGTCTGATAACTCAGCTTTTAAGACAAATACGTGCTGTAATATGTTAAAATTGGTAGGGAAAATCATGTTGGTGATATAATCTAGAGAACCATAACCTTGTTAGGGATGCTGAACCTATTACTTTGCTTGTATCAGTTACTTCCGGTGACTGAAGTTTCTACACAGAATATTACTTTTGGTTTTTTGGACAGTGAGGCAAGGAGTATTTTCACGAACTGAAAAGTTCGATGGAACACTGCAGAGAATTCTTACTGTCCAGGATGTGGTAAACCAAGTCAAACCTCCGGGGTTATGGTTGAACATCCAGGTACTTATTCAGTTCTGAAATGTTTCCACTTATAAAGATAAAGTTGTCTGGTTTTAATTAATTTCAGTTTCTTTTCGTCTAAAGCTATCAATTGTGTTATTACTGTTGAGAATATAATAAAAGTGTGCTCTCTCAAACAGCTTAAGCTTTTAGATGAGATGATCACACACTTTATCAATTACAACATATTGCTGTACATAATTGGTTCTTGTTTAAATGGTGACTTCACTTTGTGTCGGTACCGCTTTTATTGATCCTTCGTTTTGCATATCCTTTTTGCAGCATGACACCTTCTTCAGCCAGCATAATCTGAGTATGAGAAGTTTTATTATATCCCTGTCCAAGAATGTTCTCATCAACTATATTTCATCACCTGAGGTGAATTTCCTCAGAAGTATTGTGGCACGATTCAATCCACGAGTTACAAAACTCGTTTTCCGGTTTATCGGACAGGATGATGTTGAGCCTTCAACAAATCAAACATATGGTTCTTTATTGAAAAACCTCACATTTATCAAAACCTTTGCCTCTGGAATTCTTGTTCCCAAATCTTATATCTGGCCGGTGGACAACTCACTCTACTTACAACCATATACGTCGCTTGTCTTAGATGCTCATAAAGAAGGTCTTCAGATTTTTGCATCGGAGTTCGCAAATGACGTACCTTTTGCTTACAATTATAGCTATGATCCCGCACCTGAGTATTTGTCCTTTGTTGACAATGGTGACTTTTCTGTGGATGGAGTACTGTCTGACTTCCCAGTAACTCCATCAGTGACAATAGGTAACTACGCTACAATTGATGAATAACAGAATCTATGTGAAATGTAAGCTTTTATTGTTGCTTTCATATTTTTAGTTGCTCATCAGAATGCTGTTTGCAAATATCTTAGTGTGCCCTTGGTGAAAAGTAAATCTAGATAACTCCAAAGTTTCTGGAGGCTGAAATTGTGCTGGTTTACACGGCCTGAGTAGTTATTTGAACTGTAATCGGGGAGTTCTGGACTTTGAAAATGCATAGGCTAATCATAGAGGAACAGCAAAATATAAATGTTTCTACACATATGTGAGACATATAGAGTCAAATTCATAAGAGTGGGTGGCCACTACTATAACGTCCATAACTGGTTTTTATTACTGTCCTATGCTTAATTTGAGTATAAAATAGACATGAAAGGAAAAAACAAGTAGTCATCTTGTAGATAAATTTATCACTGATAGTGATATCAAAGAGGATACTTGGACACACTAGATTTATAAATGTGGTGGATAGGTTTAGGTGATCACAGTTGCCTCCATAATAGCTTGTGTTTGGGTATCTGACAGCACCTTTTTGCATTTTATATTCAGTTGGTCTTGAAGCTTTGTGCTATTTCTCTTTCTACCGTGATACTCATCATTATTCTTATAATTTGTGTAATATTGCAGATTGCTTCACTCATTTGGATAAGAATGATAAACCTCAAGGTAAGCTACTAATATACGCTCTTATTTTTGTGAGATCGGTGAATGTTGTTTTGCTCACTAGATGGCTTTTGTACCCGAAATATGAAAATGCAAACCATTATCCTGCAAAACTTTTGAGCTAGTACTGTACTCAAGGTTAAAACGGACTGGAAAAGGTTTGATTTGTGAAATTTTGAGTTTGAGATCAGTTCTCTTGTCTAATTAAATGAGCTTATCTAGGTGGAGCTTGGCTTCAAATTAAAAACCCAGAGAGACTCTTCTATGAAAGAGTCAGCAAAGAACTTGAGAATTATATTGTCTTGGAGATCCTTTAGCTTTTTAAGAGAAAATAACTATAACATTTCATTAAGTCATGTGAAGCCAAGCTAGCACTTCTAGAGAATAGAGATCATAGCTTGAGTTGGACTTAGTTGTTCTTCTGTTGATAAGATAAAGTTTAAGTCAAATCAATATTCTCTTATTAATAGGTCCCTCTACTGCTTTAGTTTTCCTACTGTGTATTTAACGTTTTCGTTACAGTTTGTACAAGACATTATATCTCACTCTTTCCCCATTTCCTGTTGACCTACAGCAAAGCTTCTGATTATCACATCTGAAGGAGCAAGTGGAGACTACCCGGGTTGTACCAATTTGGCATATACAAAAGCTGCTTCAGATGGTGCAGACGTTCTCGACTGTCCTGTTCAAATGGCAAAGGATGGAATACCCTTCTGCCTGGGTTCAATTAATTTGATAGACAAGACTTCAGTTTCTCAATCGCCGTTCAGCAATATTGCTAGTACTGTGCCAGAGCTTAACATAACTAATGGAATAGTCACCTTTAACCTTACTTGGGATGAGATTAAGAGCCTGAAACGTAAGTTAAATCAACTTTCCTTTATGTTATCTTACAGTGTCTAAAACTAAATATCTAGCACTTTTTCTGGATGCTGAAGATAGTATGTTTGAAGACAATAGTTGTTGATCTTCAAGTTAATTGGTTTAATTCAAAACTAATCATAAGAAATCATCTTGTGAATTGTCATTTTTTTTGCTTGCATGTGAATAATGTAGGTGTACATTTCCGGATACTTGTCTATTAGTTAAGTTAGTGACAAAGGCTATCCCGTCCTCTTGACATTAACAAGGTTAACTTCTAGTTTAACGTGAATGTTAACCATCAAACTGTTCTATATTGTACAATACAACAATAACACCTCAATCCCAAACAAGTTATGTTGGCGATATGACTCCTCAATTACCGTGTACTCTATTTAAATCCATCTCAGGCCAACATTACTCATCTACTGTACTACTAAAGTATTAGATTATATCGATATGCCCAAGAGTGAGTTTCTGGTGTCATTCTTAACTATAATGTTTTTGATCTCTTGGATTGTACATCACTGGACACCCCCCAATGCTTTAAAGCTATACTTATCATGCTCTAATTTCTTGTAGTGTCAATATCAAACCCATGGTCAGAGTTTAGATTGTACCGAAATCCAAAAGCCAGAAATGATGGAAAGTTTGTATCATTGGTGGATTTCTTGACATATGCAGAAAATGCCACAACTGTATCTGGTGTCATGATCAGCATAGAGGTGAATTTATTTATTGCCCGTTCTGTTGACATTGTTAGTACCAACATTATGTATCAGCAAATGTTAAGCCCATAAGTCCATATTACACCTATATGCTAATAGCTGTTCTGCAGTAGCTTCATTCGACGTGAATTAAGTTTTGAGAGTTCTAAAAAGGGCATTATATTCCATGAAAGCAAAGAATATCCCAAGAGGCTTTTGGAATATGGATGAATGATTTAACTTCAGTTGTTGACATGATGGTTTTCCCTTAATAGAATAAATCCCTTTTGCTCTTGTGGTTTGTGTTTTGCACTCAATTGGCACTAAGGGCTGGAAAAAGAATGCTGTGAGATGGAAATTCCAAAACGAAAATGACAAAGTATTTCTATTAATTTAAGAATAAAGTTGTTCCTCGAAGATGCAATAGTACTACTATTTATTATCATATGATGACTCTTTATGTTGAGGGTGGCTTGTGCATATGGGAATTGACATGGATACAACTTTCAGATCATAGCAAGAGGAGGGAAGGAATGCAATTTTGACCTATTGTTGGTAATTTTGTAAAGAAATGATTTCATTTTTCCTTCTCAATAATGTTCATTCCAAAATTTGATTCTTTCCTCTTAATACCAATGTTAACATTCCAAAGGCAGGTTGGTTTTACCTTCAAACTAGCATTAGTATTTCTTCATTTGCTGAATGCGGAAAGGATCCTTGTGTATTATTCCATCTATTAGCTTTTGTGTTTTACTCAAATTTTCTCTATAATATTTTATATTAAATACATACTTACTTTAATATTAAGGAAAGTAGTTCATGAGTTGCTAGAAGGGGAGCCTTGGCGTAACTGGTAAAGTTGCTGCCATGTGACCAGGAGGTCACGGGTTCGAGCCGTGAAAACAACCTCTTGTAGAAATGCAAGGTAAGGCTGCGTACAATAGACTCTTGTGGTCCGGCCCTTCCCCGGACCCCGCGCATAGCGGGAGCTTAGTGCACTGGGCTGCCCCCTTTTTTTTTTTTTTTTTAGTTCATGAGTTGCTTGCTTAACGCGTAAACGTATATGCCCTACCACTATTACTTTGGAAGGCCAATCATTTGTTATTTCTTTTCAGTTTATCTATTAAAAGGAAATTTTAAATTCTGTTTACTGTATGACGGCTAATAAATAATAAATTGTAACTGTAAAATATTTAAATGTTGTCGAATATGACATCTTTTTCAGTTTGTTTTAAGAACTTAAGTTTAGTGCCAGAAGGAAGCAACATAATTCCATACCTATTCATTTTTCATCCGACAATGTTCTGGCACTTGTGCAGAATGCAGCTTATCTGGCAAATCAGGGATTTGGTGTAACTGCTGCTGTGCGTGAAGCCTTAAGGAATGCCGGTTATAATAATCAGACAGCAAAGAAAGTTATGATCCAATCAAAAGACAGTTCAGTCCTGAAAGAATTTAAGAAAAGCCGCTATGAACTTGTTTACAGGGTTGCTGATGATATCAGGGATATTGAGAGCTCACCTATATCCGAGATCATGAACTTTGCTAGTTCTGTGATTTTAACCAAGAAATCCGTTTTCCCAAGTGAGAGAAAATTTGTCAGTGGGCAAACAGATGTGGTGCAGAAGCTGCAGTCATCAAATCTCCCAGCATACGTTCAAGGCTTTAACAATGAGTTTGTGTCTCAAGCATGGGATTTTTTCTCAGATTCATCTGTAGAGATGAACAACTATATTGCTGGAGCTGGCATTGATGGTGTTATAACAGATTTCCCAGGCACAGCTGCTAGATACAGAGGTAAGTAATTATATAGCTTGTCTATGCTTCCATCGCATTCCACCCCCAGATTCTCTTTCTTTATTGTTCCCTCATTTTTATGTGCATTATCTGAATTTCATGCCCATGCATCAGGTTAGTACTGAATAAATTTGGTCCTCTACATGTGAAAGTAAGCTGCAACCTGCCATGTCCGCTCGTGTTTTGTGGTGCTTTTGCTTGGTCTCACTGATTTAAATTTATAATAGGAAACACCATTCAGAAGCTTATGTATCAAAGTAAAATTACTACTGATTTGGGCAAGTAGGGAATATATTTGGAAATAACACTGATTTGGGCAAGTATGGATTCTATTTTGGACGATGGTACTGATTTGTGGAACTTTTTTATTGAGCTTACCCTGTGATTCAGTACTGAAACATATTCATGTGCTGGTTATAGGGAACCGTTGTTTGGGTTACAAAGACCCACCAATGTATCTTAGCCCTGTTGAACCCGGTGGTCTCCTACAAATCATGGCTCGTCAGTTATTGTCACCAGCTGAAGCTCCCAACCCAATACTTTCCGAAAGTGATGTGGTTGAGCCACCTCTACCTCCTGTTGCAAAGATAACCCCTACGGCGGGCAATGAGTCTACAGCTGATGCAGCTCCCACCTCTCCAATCAGTAAATCGACAGTTGTGGCTGGCATTTTGACATGCTGCCTTGCCATTCTTCTTGATATTGTGATCTTTTGATCTCAGACTTGTTCGAGGCGTCCTAGAGATGAAGCTATGGAGAGAAATTAGATTATCTTGAAAGGAATAGAATCAGAAACTGTATTATTGTATTTACTATCTCAGTACAACAAGTATTATATACATTGTTAATATCCTAACTAACTTCTAACTGCCTAACTAATAACGTTAACTCACATGTTGAGCCTTGCCTAAACTCTTAGTCTGCCAGTTCATCTTTAGTTGGGACATGCTCAGTTTTCAACGTACGTCTATATGTTTGGTTCTCACACGAAATATAGGATTGGCTGCAATTAGAATAGCAGCTTTGCTGTCACACATCAGTTTCACTGGTAGTTTTACATCAACCCCATGCTCCTTAAACAATCCCACTAGCCAAGTGATCTCTGGTGTACATGATACCATGCTAGAATTCAGCTTCAGCTCATGAACTTCTTGAGACAGTTTCTTGCAACTACTTAACTAACTATATGAATTAGCACTAACTAACAATACAACTAAAATAAGCTCCCATGTCAAGTGTACATAAATATTTAACTCTCAACATAAACTTTTCATACTAATAAATATTAAAAAGCACAAGGTTGATGATAGTATAAACTTTCCACGGTAATTGTACTGATAGCTAGACTAGGCATCCGACTATTATCGTTTCTATAACATATTAGACGATAGTATTATTTTAAAAAGCTCGATGACACCGACACAGAGTGATAATAAAGAAAGTGGTGCATGATTACTCTCCCCTTTGATATTACCAATCTCAAAAACAAAATTACTCCCGCCTTTGTAATTTGTCTACTTTTGCCATGACTAGATGGGTTTGCCAAATCCATAAGCTATTAACCAAGCTTTTCACATAAAAATTGAAATCTAAACTATGATTTGAGAAAATTTTACCTAACATAAAATGAAGAAACCAGATTAATAGGATATAACTTTGTAGCTTAAAAAAAAAGAGTTGTTTTGACTTTTAACATATTTCGGCGATAATTTTTTGTCAACCATTAGCTTTTGAGACGAGGGAGGGAAGTGATGGATTGGTCCCATTTAATAGGTCGAGAGGGTATTATTTCTCAACCATTAAAGGTTAAGGGGGTTAGTGAATCTTAATATTTCTTTTATCACTCTGTTATCATTGTTACTATTTATCTTATACTAGTTTCTTGTCACGTGCGTTGCACGTGTATCCCATGATAATAGTATAAATATTTTAAAATTATACAAGTAATATTGGAATATGTTTGATGAGATACACTATATTTGAAGGGAGATATCTACAAGCTCGAATTGATTAATTGTGAGTCTATTCGACCGATTTAGTTGTTGAACGTAAAATGATTAGATAACGTTTGAACACCTAAATTTGTTATGTAAATAAGATTGTCATAGCGAATACTTAACAATGTTCTTACTTTTTTCTTTTAATGTTTCAACGACATATAATAGAAATTTATGGTAAAAGTTCTTTTGTTTATTGTTATTCCTGTCTTTTGCCCTCCACAAATTCCTTCTTGGCCGGCCAAGAGTGTTGAGCTCTGCTTCATTATCTAATAATTAAAGCTGTAATCAATGATGTATTAGTATATCAATCTCAATTAACTATTTATATCGAACTAAAAAAAGAAATTTTTAAAAAAAGCACCCACCTTTTCTTTAATATCCACCTATATTTATCACATTTCTTTGTTTTGATAAAAAAAAATTCGCATTTTATATCCCAAATAAAAGAAAAAATATTTTCCCTCCCCAAAAGCCAAAGACATCTGTAACGTGGAAATGATAAGACGTGAAAGAAAAAGTGTAATTGAGAGTGTGGAGGTTTTACAAAACAATATGCAGTATTCACACTATGATAACATTAAAAATCTCATAACTAAAATAATATAAGTTGTCATGCTTCACAAAGATAATCTTAAATTAAACTCATATGTAAATTCTCAGATTATATCAACAGATTCGATAACCTCACATTTTGTTGCATTTAAAGAAAATCTTTCCGCTTTTGCAACAAAAGTAATAGCAATATATGATGAAAAGTAAGAGTCCGGCGCCAAAATGGCACCTTTTTTGACGTTGAAGACAAAAATGGTACGTCTTCTTTCTTTTATACCAAAAGGGGCATTTCGTTGGTTATCCAACGAAATGTTAACCCTATTTAATATTTTTCGTCAAATGTTAAAAAAAAAAAATGCATTTCGTAACATAGTTGGCGAAATGCAATATTTTTTTTTTTTTTTTTTTTAACATTTGACACCAAAATGTTAGCTGGTGTCAAATGTTTTTTTTTAAAAAAATTGCATTTCGCCACATACCTGGCGAAATGCATTTTTTTTTTTGTACATTTGACACCAAATGTTAAAAAACAAATTGCATTTCGTTACATACCTGGCGTGTTATTTTTTTAATCCTTTATTTTGAATATAAATCTAATTCAATTAGATAAAAACATAGTTAAAAGATATAGGAGAAAGAGTAGTTGTAAATTGGTGAAAGAGTAGTTGAAAATTGGTGAAACTTTAGACAGTCATAACTTTGCGCTCGGATATCCGATTTATGCAATGTTTTTTTGATTTTGCATATTTTTTCGAGATCTAGCCGTGCAAACTGCCATAAGGCGGTTTGGCCGGGCCGATTTTCTAGAAAACCTCTTTTTTCCCTTCCAATTTTAATTTACCCCCAAATTGGCGGGAAATTTTCAGTTTTCTTTACTTATAATATGATGCGCAATAGACACATAAAAATTTCGGAGTAATGTAGCTGTGAATGTCAATTTCACTTATGTGGTTTCAATTTTTGAAAATAAAGCTGACTAATTTTCTCGACATATAAAGTTCTATAATAACCTTACAAAAATATAACACTTAAACCTAAAGTTTCCAAAATTACTGCAGTAAAATACTGCTTTATACAAAAAATAATCTGTAACGTGTGTTTTTTTTCTAAGTTTCCTAAAATAAAATTATGAAAATATAAATTTTTGATGCAATTTTATTCTACTATACCCAATTTTTTTTTTTTTTTTTTTTTTTAGAAAACTAGCGAAATACAAAAAAAAATAAAAATTGTATTGCATTTCGTTACATACATGGCGAAGTGCAATTTTTTTTTTTACTGCGTTATTGCATTTCGCCATTTATGTAACGAAATGCAATACAATTTTTTTTTTTTTTTGTATTTCGCTAGGTTTCTAAAAACAATTAAAAAAAATTGGGTATAGTAGAATAAAATTGCATCAAAAATTTATATTTTCATAATTTTATTTTAGGAAACTTAGAAAAAAAACACACGTTATAGATTATTTTTTGTATAAAGCAGTATTTTACTGCAGTAGTTTTGGAAACTTTAGGTTTAAGTGTTATATTTTTGTAAGGTTATTATCGAACTTTATATGTCGAGAAAATTAGTCAGCTTTATTTTCAAAAATTGAAACCACATAAGTGAAATTGACATTCACAGCTACATTACTCCGAAATTTTTATGTGTCTATTGCGCATCATCATATTATAAGTAAAGAAAACTGAAAATTTCCCGCCAATTTGGGGGGAAATTAAAATTGGAAGGGAAAAAAGAGGTTTTCTAGAAAATCGGCCCGGCCAAACCGCCTTACGGCAGTTTGCACGGCTAGATCTCGAAAAAATATGCAAAATCAAATTTTTTTTTGCATAAATCGGATATCCGAGCGCAAAGTTATGACTGTCTAAAGTTTCACCAATTTTCAACTACTCTTTCACCAATTTACAACTACTCTTTCTCCTATATCTTTTAACTATGTTTTTATCTAATTGAATTAGATTTATATTCAAAATAAAGGATTAAAAAAATAACACGCCAAGTATGTAACGAAATACAATTTTTTTTTTTAACATTTGGTGTCAAATGTACAAAAAAAAAAAAAAAAATTGCATTTCGCCAGGTATGTGGCTAAATGCAATTTTTTTTTAAAAAACATTTGACACCAGCTAACATTTTGGTGTCAAATGTTAAAAAAAAAATTAAAAAAAAATATTGCATTTCGCCAACTATGTTACGAAATGCATTTTGTTTTTTTTAACATTTGACGGAAAATGTTAAATGGGGTTAACATTTCGTTGGATAACCAACGAAATGCCCCTTTTGGTATAAAAGAAAGAAGACGTACCATTTTTTCTTCAACGTCCAAAAAGGTGCCATTTTGGCGCCGGAACTTACAAGGAGGACATAAATCACAAGCTCTTTATCTTGAACACAAAAATACAACATAGTCATTAGTTTCTTTTACGAAGTAATGTAATCTATTGATGAAAGCATCGAGAGTAATCAGATATTAAAAAAAAAAAAAAAACCTTGAATCAAGAAATCTGAAGAAAAGGTAAAATTAAAAAAGGAAGAAAAGGATTACATGAATTTAAAAAACTACGTATTATATTTTGAAAGTAGTGTTATATTCATTAATTCTTACCCTTAACACAAAGATACAACATAACCAGAAATCATAAAAAAAACACCCAACAAAAGATGGGGAAAATGGGAAGAAAATAGCGATACAATTAAATTTTAAACTACTAAAGATGAAAAATTTAAATGGGGTTTGAGCATATATATGTAGACCTTCAAAATTCTTTGAGATGTAATATAGGATTTAGAGGACATACCTTGCATAAAAATATTTGGTGTAGATCAGTACATGTGTACAGAATAAAAGGGTAAGATCTCAAAAGAGTAAAGTGAAAGTTTTGAATCATGGAGTTCATCATTAATTGTTGTTCACTTCAATATTTTTGTGATTACACCCGATTCTTATAATTTTAGTGCAACCAATTATTTTTGCTACCTCCGTTAAATTGGACTCCCGACAGGTACGGTCATTTACTTAGAATTCTAAGCATCATCACTAAATAACATTAGTTTAATTTGTCTTAATACACTGTATCTAGACTTTCTTGGGTTAGTTTAATTTGTCTTAATACACTGTATCTAGACTTTCTTGGGTTTTAACTTCTAAGTGGTCATTTATCTATTTGTATTCTTTTCAGTTTTCATTGGAAAAAACGCATGACTATACAATTAAGGTCGTGTAGGAATTAGATTTAATTATAGAGCAATGTTTGTTTAAGGGCATGCTACTTAATACTATATTTATTGTGAAGTGTTTTTACGACTTTGTACATTAGTCTAATAGGAATAGTGTTTGATTGAAGGGCAAAAAGGTCGTTTAATTTTTTATGGGCATTATGGTAATCGAACTTTTCACTTAAGAGCTTCCCACTTTTAATAATATATGATTTATGCTGCTATTACCCTTCTCTCCGATTGTTAGATTTTTTACCATCCATAATTTGTCTCCCATTGAGGGTCCTAGAAGCCAACTTTGTTGAAATTATTTTTTTATTGGTTATGGTTGCCCGATATTTTTACTGGTGTTTAAATCAAACAAATTCGGTCCAAAATAAGTGTTCTCTAGAAAACCAAGAAAGTTTTTTTTTTTTCCAAATCTATTTTTACTTCAACAAATGATATATATAAATTCCTAAAAAAAAATCTTTATAATCTTTACTAGTCACTTTAAGGAGAGATAAAGGATACATTAGTCGAAAAACTCTTAAAACTAAAACTATTAATTGACTTTCTCAATAAATATGCTAAATCAGATGTAAAAATAACAAGAGAGAGTATGGATTAAGTTATCATGTCTAAAAATTTTTTATCCGTACCCAATATTTATATCAGATCATGCTAATTTATCATGATTAAGTTACAAATTAAGGCGAGAATGTGCATTAATTAACTATACTTTATAGAATTATATCATGTATTCATTAGATTGTTACAAAAGATCAATTGCATATAAATTATACCCTTTAACATATTCTATCAACCAAAACAAATTATGCTGAATTGTAGTCCTGCAACAAGCATCAAGAAAAGATGAGTAGGTAAAAAGTAGTAATTAGTATACAACTAGTCACAAGTCCCAACTAACCATACCAAATTCATGTGAAGCCGCGAGCTAAAGACAGCCTAAGTGGGGTGGGGCCACTTAATATTGGCTTCCATTACTACAACTTTCATTTATTAGATTGCCTAAGAATCGCGTTAATAGTTACTATATATGATAAAACAAAGCCAGCTTGAAAAAATCAATAGAATTTGTAGCCTTTCTAATATACTCTCTACAACTAAATATGATAAAACAAAGCCAGCTTGAAAAAACCAACAGAAATTGTAGCCTCTCAAAAACTATACGCTTCAAATTTTTTGATATAGGTGCAAAGAAGTTAAATGAGTTATTATTCAATTAAAGGCATCTACCGGCCTGGACTTTTGACTTGTTTTCAGTAATGTAAATATACAAAAGAAGTCACGTGCTTTCTTAAGTTTTTGCCAGTACTGGTTGTTGGTAAGATAGTGACTATAAGTTGGTCGATAAAGAAGCCTAATAATGCTTTCACTGTAATCAAGAGCTATGAACTTGTTTATAAAGGTTGCTGATAATATCAGGGATGTTGAGAGCTCAACATATCCGAGATCAAGAGCTTTGCTAGTTCTGTAATTTTAACCCGGAAATCTCTTTCTCCATGTGAGAGTGAATTATCAAAATTTTCAGTTCGTGTAAAAACTCCTTGCCTCGGACAGTGAGGCAACGAAACTGTTGGTCTATATGCCAAGTCAATCCAGGTAGTCTCCACTTGCAAGGAGACTATCCGCGTTGTACTGATTTGGCATATACAAAAGCTGTTTTAGATGGTGCAGATGTTCTCGACTGTCCCTATTCAAATGGCAAAGGATGGAACGCCCTTCTGCCAGGGTTCTATTTATTTTCAAAAACCATTCAGCAATGGAATATTATGGGATAGATTAGTTTAATTAGTTGAGATATTTTAGGCTTTTTAAATTATCCTGCAGATTTTCTATTATTAAGTTAGCTATTTAAAGCCCTCTACTTTCAACCTTTTTGCTGCACCATCTTTTAAAAAACCAACAAATATTCACCTTGGATTTTACTTGGGATGAGATTAAGAGTGTGTTCGGTATGGAGGAAAACATTTTCCAGAAAATGTTTTTCAATTTTCTCATGTTCATTTGGTCAAAAATTTTCGAAAACATTTTCTTTTGGAAAACATTTTTCTCAAAATTGAGGAAAATGACTTCCAATAAAAGTAGGGAAAATAAGTTCACAAGTTCATTGCACCATCCACCCTACCACCACCCAACCCAGGCAGGATAATTTAAAGAGCCTGAAACGTAGGTTGAACCAAATTTCCTTTATTTTATCATACAGCTTTTCGAACTAAACATTTACTGCCTTCATGTTTTCCGGATGCTGAAGATAGTATGTTTAAAGCACTAGTTGTTGATGCATCTTCAAGTTAATGGGTTTATAAAGTTAGGTTTAAATTTTTGGATAGTGGTCTGTTAATTACTTTAGTGACAAGGGCTATACCGTCCTCTTAACATTTATATGGTTAACTTCTTGTTTAACGTGAATGTTAACTATCAAATTGTACAACAACAACAACAAATAACGCCTCATGAATCCCAAACAAGTTAGGTCGGCGATATGAATCCTCACTTAATACCGAACAATTTAAAGGTTTCTAACAGTTTTGATTTCTTGATGCCAATGCTCTAATGCTATACTTAACATGCTCTAATTTCTTGTAGCGTCAACATTAAACCCATCATAAAAGTTTGCACTGTACAGAAATCGAAAACCCAGAAATTATTGAAACTTTTTGTCATTGGTAAGCCTAGCAACCGGTTCAAACCAGACCGGACCGGTAACCGGTTAGTAAACCGGCCGGTTTCCGGTCTAAAAACCGGAACCGGCCACCGCTTCCGGTTTAACAGGTTCCGGTTAATCGGTTCCAAACATGGAAACCGGCCGGTCCAAACCATAAAAAATACCCTTTTTGTTTTTATTTTTTGTATAATATATATATATTATAATATTTATTGGTATATTGTAGGTATATTTATATCTGTAATATAAGTTTATAAGTAAAGTTTATATATTTACTAACTAACAGCATATATGTATATATATATATATATATATATATATTAAGTTATATGCTTAAGTTATACTACATATACCTAAAATATACTAATAATATACTTATAATATCAATATACTTAAGTTATAAAATAGAAATTTACAAACTTAGAAAAAATTTAACTTATAAATAACTTAACTAACAGAAAAAACTTAACTTATATGTATTATAACTTAAATAAATATATATAACATATATATATATATATATATATATATATATATATATATATATATATATATATATATATATATATATATATATATATATAACTTATATATATATGTTTAAGTTATATGTATTATAATTTAAGTTTTTTCAAAGTTTATAAATTCCTATTTTATAACTTAAGTATATTTATATTATAAGTATATTCTTAGTATATTTTAGTTATTTTTCAAGTATATAACTTTCTAGTTTTTAATTTAAGTAGATGTATATTATAAGTATATTCTTAGTATATTTTAGGTATATTCCTAACTTAATATAAGTAAAAATATGAACATAAGTAAATAGAAGAAAGCTCAATGAGCCATATATTTTATTCATTCATGGATAACATTTATTTGCAAGTTGTAGTTTTTTTTTTTAACTTGCAAATAATACATGAATTGCAAAGAAATAGTAGAATAATAAAATAAAAAAGTGTCAATCATTTGGCTAATATCCGCCATATCATATTCGGTCATGGAGATATCTTCAAAGTCTTCCATTTGGTCAATTCCAGTTGCTATCAAATCTTCAATCTCTTCCTCTTCGTCTTCCACCGCTTCTAAGTTTTGGTTGCGTCGCTCCGATCTAATCCAATCGCGAATGCACACTAGTACTTGCAAGCTAAATCCAGATAATGAGTGTCTATGGTCTCCAATTTGTTGTCTTCCTTGGCTAAATGCACTCTCCGAAGCCACAGTTGATATTTGAACCGTAAGAATATCTCTAGCTATTCTTGAAAGTACCGGATGACTCGCCTTGTATCTCTTCCACCATGCCAAGACGTCCAAATCATCTAGTTCCTTGATATCCACATTTGGCTGCATCAAATAAAAGTGATATTCATCAAAGTTTGCATTATTAGAAGGAGCTGGTTGTGAATGTAAAACTTTTAAATTCGACAAAGCCTTTAAGCCCTTTTTGCTACTTTGAGAAGTAGTAGGGCGTGGAGCAACGAGTGTAACACTTTCTTCCAAATTAGAATAATGACTAACTTTTCTAAACTCGGTATCAATCGCGAGCTCGGCTTCATTTAAAGATGGTTCAACTTCCTCGTCAATTTCTAAATAGTTATAAATTTGACCAACCAATGCTCTAGTATAAGACATTTTAAAACAAGGATTTAAAAGAGAACCCAATATAAATAAAGTTGGGATCGAAAAAAAATACTTCTTAAATTTTGTTGTTATATTAAAAATAGCCGCTTGATAACCGGATTTATCTTTATACTTATATAAAACTCTAGCTATTTTCGCTAAGTAGGCTAAAATTCCGGTTACCGTGGGATAAAATTGTCTAGAAAAAACAAGAGTTGCATTATAATTTTTTTTGTAAAAGTTCAATACATTCCTTAACATCTTCCCAATCAGTAATATTTAACCAATCATCACTATCCTTATTAAAATGGTTGTGAATTTGTTGTATGGGAATCCTATAATCATATGCTTTTTGTCACTTAATGTAAGTGTAGTTCTACCTAATGTCAACTTCTACTTGAATTTTCCTAGGTCTAAGGCCATTTTTCACACAAGAATTCTTAAAATCTCTCATTTTATGCCTATTAGCATTACAAAAAAAGAAAAGCAACAACATTTCTAACTTTTTGAATAGAATCTTCAAAATAGTTAAAACCATCTCTAATAATCAAGTTTAAAATGTGACAATTACATCTTACATGAAAAATATTTTTTAGCAGAGGGTTTAATTCCCTTTTTAAAAGACCAAAAGCCTTTGTATTATTAGAAGCATTATCTAAAGTAATACAAAATGTTTTTCTATAAATGTTAAAAAATTTCATAATAGTAGACATTGAATCCGCTAAAATTTTTCCATCATGACGACCTTTCCCTTCATCATATAAAAAAGCTATAATTCTTTTTTGCATCACCCAATTATCATCAACCCAATGACATGTAATAGCAAAAAAAATCTAACTTGTTAAGACTAAGACCCAAATCGGTGGTAAGAGAAACACTACAATTTAAAGAATTAAATACATGACACAAATAAAATCTATATTTTTTATACAAATCTATAACATCCGCTCTACAAGTACTTCTAGGAATAACCTCAAATAACAGATTATAATAACGTTGAATATAAGTAACAAACTCTAAACCCGAAGGAAAGGAAAATGGTAAACAATCATAAGCTACCATTTTAGCTATTTCTACACGCTCTTTTTTCTTGTCATACTTAAAATTTTTACCGGTTTGTGGGTCTATTGTCATTTGAATACCCCCCACATTTGAACTTGTTTGCTCTCCCCAAACATCCTTATGTTTACCTCTCATATGATTCGTTAGTGTACCCGTTCCACCATCCTTACTAGTTTGTTGCCTAAAAACAAATTCTTGTTTACATAAATTATATGTAGCTGTTTGTCTTTCCTTATCCTTAATAATAAATTGCCAAATTTTAGCGGTTGACTTACGAGTTCTTGGCGGTTTGTCTTGTGTATGTGATTGTGCAGGACCTGTATCTCCTATGAGATTTTCGGGGGCTTGTGTTTCATCATCATCAATTTCATTGAAAGTATTGGTATAATGTTGTTGCATTACCTCATGATCTAAAAGTGGATTATTTCCACCAATATCAATACCTAAATTAGGTGTTTCGTTCACAAATGTTTCCTCATTAAACCCACCCTAACAATACCATTACTACCGGCACCAAGTCTAAATCTCTTCACCATTATTAAATAAAATTAATTTAAATCACACTCAAATAAATCACAAGAAAATAAATTGCAACAAATTAGATTCCTAGAATTAAATTGCGTAAATTAAATAGCGAAAACTAAAGATAGAGTTGGAACAAAGGTACCAAATTGCCGGACTAATTTCCAACAAAGTGAAGGCGGCTAGAATTGCAAATCCACCAAAGCTTTGGAGCTATTTCGGATTGTTGCAAAATCACCAACTCCACCAACAATTTTTTTTATAATTGCAAAATTAATAATTGAAACTAGAATAAAACTTTATAATATTTAATTGAGAGAAATTTAAAGTGGCTAATAGTTGCAAAGTAGCTATAATTGAGAGAAAGAGAAGAGTGAATTGGCGTGGATTAAAATTGGCAATGAAGAGGGGTTTATATAGGGGTGGGGGATGGGTTAAAGTGTTAAAAAAAGTTTGGGGGGGGGGGGGGGGGGTTGGCGGGCCAAAAGGGGAGTTTGGAGCCCTTGGCAACAATCATTTTTGCAAAATGGACCGTTGGCCAACGGTCCAGCCCAGTCAGCAACGACACTATTTTAATTTTTTTTTGACCGGTTTTAACCGGTTCCAGTCCCAAAAAATGCAAATCGGACTGGTAAAAAATTTAAGGTTAACTGTAACCGGTAAACCGGTTCCATTAGTTCCGATTTCCGGTTTGAACCGGTCAAACCGGACCGGTTGAAAGACTTAGTCATTGGTGGATTTCTTGACATATGCAAAAAATGTCACAGGGTCATGTTCAGCATAGAGGTGAGTTTATTTATTGTCAGTTATGTTGACATTGTTATTACCAACAACATTATGTATCAACAAACGTATTACACCTAAATGCTAATATCCGTTTTGCAGTAGCTTTATTTGATGTGACTTAAATTTTGACAGTTCCAAAAAGGGCATTAATATTCCATGAAAGCAAGGAAAATTCCGAGAGGCTTTCAGAATATGGATGTAACGATTTTTAACTTCAGTTGTTGACATATGTGTTTTCCTTGAAAAATAAAGGGCAGCCAGTACACTAAGCTCTTGCTATGTGCGGGTCCGGGGAAGGATCTATTAGAATGTAAATTAAATTGTATACATTGTATAACGACAATTTAGTCATTTTACTAATTAGTAGATAATTAGATTATGTGAAGTTAGTTTATTATAAATACCATGTACATGGCATTGTGAGCCTAACGACTATATTCATGAAATGAATATTTCTCTCTCTTCTTCTCCTCTTCTCTTCTTCAATCTTCTTCTTCGCTAGGACATCAACAACATATCCACCAGCAACGCCTTTGGCATGATAAGCAGGCAGCTCTTGCTGTAGGGGGATACCCTCAATCAACTTCTTTAAACTTTTTCCTTCTTTAGGCTTACAATTTCTCTCTTTAGGCCCTGAATTTCCTTTCTCATGATCTCTCCTTATAATTCATTAAATTGTTCATGGTATCAGAGCGGGATTAAATTCAATCAGATCCAGCTTCTTTCAATTCATAGATAATCAATTTCGATTGCTAAATTCAATTGCAACATCAAGCTCAAGAAGCTTCAAGTTTTCCGCAACAAATTAGGGAAAATTCAAGCTTGTAAGAGCAATTAATAATGGTGATTACAAACACAACTGCTTCAGATTCGATTGAGTCACAATCTCAAACAATCGACTATAATCATCCTCTTTTCTTGCAATCTACCGATGTAAGTGGAGTTTCTATCATTTCAATTCAGTTGAAGGTAGTGAAAATTATACTAGATGGAACAAATCAATGAAACTTGCATTGTTAGAAAGAAATAAATTGGGATTTGTGAATGGTAAATGTAAGAAAGAAATCTATCCTAAAAATTTATGGGATCAGTGGGAACGAGTGAATGCAATTGTATTGTCATGACTTATGAATTTTGTAGATGTTAGTGTGATAGGTGGAATTGTGTATGCAACTGATACTCAAGCTTTGTGGGATGATTTAAAGGAAAGATTTGAAAAAATAGATGATTCTAGGTCATTTAACATACATCAGGAAATTGCAACTTTTGTGCAAGGAACTCAATCAGTGTCCAGTTACTTTTCGAAATTAAAGGAGTTGTGGAATGAGTTTGAATCAATGGTCCCTGTACGAGGGTGTAAATGTGAAAGATCTAAAGATATTTTGATGTATGTTCAGAGGCAGAAGTTATATCAGTTCCTAATGGGACTAAATGAGTCATTTTCACATACTAGAAGTCACATCCTGTTGTTAAGTCCACTTCTTGGTGTGAATCAAGCATATTCTATGGTAGTAAATGATGAAAGTCAAAGGTCTTTGGCTAGTCAAAATATCTCAGGTCTGTTTGGTTCAAGGTCACAAGGAATAAGTGAAAGTGATGCTGTGGCAATGTATTCTAAAGGAGGTGGACAAGGCAATTCAAAAATAAAAAGGAAATACAATCCAAATGCTTTTTATGATAATTGTAAGTTCAAAGGACATTATATAAAAGACTGCTATAGGCTGGTTGGATATCCACCTAATCATCCAAAGGCAAATCAAGGAAATCAAGTTGATAACAGGTATGGACAAGGTCAAAAGAATAGGTTTCAGTCTGATGGAAGCTACAGAGGAAAGTTTAGGAGGGGAGGAGGTCATGGACCTCATACTGGTCATAATGTAGTTACTGAACAATTGAGTGGTGTTAATCAACAAGGGTTCTGTGTGCCTCAAGTTCAGGCTTTACCAAGTAATTTGATGATGGTGCCTTCTCAGTCTGCTACTGGAGTATCTAACTACCAAGCATCCGCACCTGCCTATGCCTACTTTCAGCAACAACTAGCTCCATTTCAAAAGACAGGGACAAAATTTGTCTCAAAATCAGTATGGTGAGATCTGTCAACTATTGGAACAAAGTCACAATGCTGCTCAGTCTCAGTCATCAAGTGCTTCAACTGTAAATGCAAACATGACAGGTAACAGTAGTGCCTTATTTGTCTCACATGATTCACAAGAATGGATCATAGACTCTAGGGCTACTGATCATATGACTTTTATCTAAAGTTGCTTGATAAGAATACATTGCATAAACTTGAAATAACAAAAAGAGTAGTCTTACCAAATGGAGAAGTCACTCATGTCCAACACACCGGAACAAGTGCTATATCCCCTAATAGTGGTGTTCATAATGTGTTTTATATACCTGAGTTTAAGTTCAACTTACTTTCAGTATCAAAGTTAACTAGACAACTCAATTGATCAGTTAAGTTTTATCCAGATTTCTATATTTTTCAGGATCTCTTCACTGGGAAGGTGAAGGAGATTGGTAAAAAGGGTGATGGCCTCTATTATCTCATAAGATCAAAGCTCAGACTCACAAAAGAGCAGATCCTTGGATATGGATTAACATCAGCCTACAACAATGATGATAATATTAGTCTATGGCATAAGAGAATGTGTCATGCCCCTGCTACTGTGTTACAAAAGTTGTTTCCTACTAAAATATCTAGTATTACCTTCCTAATAAATAATTGCACTGTGTGTCCTTGTGCAAGGCAAACTAGATTGCCATTTCCTAAGAGTACTACTGTTAGTTCAAGACCTTTTGAACTTGTTCATATGGATGTATGGGGTCTATATAAAACTGCTACCTTTGATGGATATAAGTCCTTCTTAAACAATAATAGATGATTTTACAAGGTTTACTTGGGTATTTTTGTTAAGGTTGAAATCTGATCTTTTCCTACATATTAAGAATTTTCTGTCTCTTATAAGAAATCAGTTTGAAATAAATGTTAAAGTTGTTAGATCAGACAATGGTACAAAATTTGTGAATTCCTTATGTCATGATTTGTTTACTCAGTATGAAGTTATTCATCAAAAATCTTGCCCTTATACTCCTCAGCAAAATGGTATTGCTGAGAGAAAACACACGCATATTCTTGAACTAACTAGAGCTATAATGTTTCAAGCTCATATTCCCTTAAGGTTTTGGGGTCATTGTATACAAGCTGCTGTTTATATTCTAAGTAGGTTACCATCTACTGTGCTTAATAGTCTATCTCCTTATAAGAAACTAATGAACAAGAAACCATCTCTGGTGCATCTGAGGGTACTAGGATGCTTAAGTTTTGCTAAGATCTTAAATCAGCGTGATAAACTACCATCTAGATCAAGAACTGCTATTCATATGGGATATTCTGAAACACAGAAGGGTTATATTTTGTATGATATAGAAAATAAAGTCTTCTTTGTACATAGAGATGTTATATTCAAAGAAGATGTCTTTCCCTTCTTAAGGTTGACATCATTTACAACTCTATTTTCTCCACCTATATCTGTGTTTGAGGACAATGCTGCTACAATTCATAGACCTACTAACAATGCTCAAGTATCTGAGAATTTAGATATCTTACCTACTGATGGAAATGTGCAAGTTCCTGAAAATCAAAGTGAAGCTCCTAATAATCAAAATGAAGTTTCAGGAGGAGTTCAAGAGGTTCAAAACCAGTTACCACATCAAAATCAATTACCAGATCCAATTTTAGAGAGTGCACAGCCAAGAATACAACCAACTTCTAAACCTCTCAGACAGTCAACTAGAGGAAAGCATCCACCTTGTTAGATGAAAGAGTTTGTATCTCTTAATGTTCATGATGATGTTCCATTTGCTATGTCTAAATATATATCACGTGATCACTTATCTTCTGATTATAAAGCCTTTATCTCAAAAATTTCAAATACTACTGAACCAAAAACTTTTACAGAAGCTACAAGAGATCCAAAATGGATAGAAGCTATGCAAGAAGAAATAGATGCACCACAGTAGAATCATACTTGGAAGCTGGTTACTCTACCAGATGGAAAAGTACCTATTGGGTGCAAATGGGTATTCAAGATCAAGTACAAAACTAATGGTGAGATAGAAAGATACAAAACAAGATTAGTAGCCAAAGGCTACAGTCAGCAGGAGGGCATAGACTATCAAGAAACATTTAGTCCAGTTGTAAAAATGGTGACAGTAAGGACTATTTTAGCTCTGGCAGCAGCTAGAAAATGGCATATACATCAAATGGATGTATACAATGCCTTTTTTTCAAGGTGATCTCAATGATGAAATCTACATGGAGTTGCCACAAGGATTTCAATGTCAGGAGGGTAGTAAACAAGTATGCAGGCTTACAAAATCCTTGTATGGATTAAAGTAGGCTCCAAGGCAATGAAATGCCAAACTTCAAGAGGCACTAATCAAGTTTAAGTTTCAACAAAGACAATATGATCATTCTTTGTATACAAAGAAAACTGGAAAAGGGTTCATAGCCATATTGGTCTATGTAAATGACATGTTGATCACTGGAGACTGGATGCAGTTGTGGAAACTAAGGCTGAGTTACAAAAAGCCTTCAAGATGAAAGACTTAGGTGAACTAAAATACTTTATTGGCATTGAATTTGCATGATCAGATTCTAATGCATCAAAGAAAGTATACATTAGAATTAATATCAGAATCTAGATTAGGTGCTGCTAAGCCATTTCACACACCTATAGATCTCAGTGTCAAGATGATAACCAGAGAGTATAATCAACATCTAAAAGAAACTATTGCTCAACAAGACAAACAAACTGGCAAGAAGACAACATGTGAAGAAGATGAAGCATTAAAAGATCAAGGTGCCTATCAAAGAATAATAGGAAAGCTGCTCTATTTAACAGTAACAAGACCTGATATTTCCTATAGTGTACAAAATCTAAGTCAATTCCTACAGCAACCTAAAAGGTCTCACATGGAAGCTGCTCTAAGGATCATAAGGTACATCAAATCACAACCTGGAAAAGGGATTTTGCTATCTAGCAACAGACAAGATACAATCACAGCATACTGTGATGCTGACTGGGCTGCATGCTCATTCTCAAGAAAGTGTAGAGCTGGTTTTTTTATCAAACTGGGAGATTCTCTAGTGTCATGGAAATCTAAGAAGCAGTCAACAGTATCTAGAAGCTCAACAGAGGCAGAGTATAGAAGTTTGGCAAACACTGTGGCTGAATTACATGGTTAACTGGATTAATTAGAGACCTTGGAGTACAACTAAAACTGCCTGTATGTCTTTACAGTGATAGCAAAGCAGCTATCCAAATAGCAGCTAATCCTATGTTCCATGAAAGAACAAAAGACATAGAGATTGACTGCCATTTTATACGAGAAAAGATGCAGCAAGGCTTAATCAAAACTGAGTATTTTCTTACAAATGAGTAACCTGCTGATGTACTTACTAAAGGGCTCAACAGAATTCAACATGAATACTTGCTAACAAAACTGGGATTTTTAAATGTGTTTAATCCAAGCTAGGCTACTTGATGATCATGGTACCTAGCTTGAGGAGGAGTGTTAGAATGTAAATTACATTGTATACATTGTATAAGGGCAATTTAGTCATTTTACTAATTAGTAGATAATTAGATTATGTGAAGTTAGTTTATTATAAATACATGGCATTGTGAGCCTAACGGCTATATTCATGAAATGAATATTTCTCTCTCTTCTTCTCCTCTTCTCTTTTTCAATCTTCTTATAATTCTTTCTCATGATCTTTCCTTATAATTCATTAAATTGTTCAGGATCAGACCACAAGGGTCTATTGTATGCAACCTTCCTACATTTTTGCAAGAGGTTGTTTTCACGGATCGAACCGTGACCTCCTGATCACATGACAACAACTTTATTAGTTACGCAAAGGTTCCCCTTCACATGGTATTGATTCAAGAGCAGGAATGCACCAATTAAACGCCCTTTGTTTTCTAGCCCCAACGATTTGAGAGTAACCAGTTCCTCTCCCATTCTATCGTCGAGTTCGACCACACATTTCCTTACGACTTCTAACTCATTAGTTAAATCGGATGTGGTTTGTCTATCCTCTATCTGCTTCTGGCGATGCATCTCTTTCTTCTATTGTTTCCGTCTCCTAAGTAGACGAAACTAGAGTTGAGTCTTGGACTCTGCGTCTTGGATGCAGTTGTTAACATTTGGTCTAGGAGTGATAGTCCTTGAAAATCTACCATCAACCAAGCTTTATACATCTCGTCATACGCAGCTCAGAATCTGTCTCTGGCCCATGAAATTTTCACGCTTTCCATTTTCGGATGGTTTCTCCATCATTAGGAATCTTGTCATCCTCATAGCCAATCACATATATATTCATGTCCCTTACTTGGGGTATTTCCTGTTTTCTCCCAAATTATCTTATGACTCTAACAGGAGCGTAAGGTCGGATCCCTCTAATACCCATGAACGGTAAGAAAGGAAACCTTCTACCACGGACAATAACACTCCTGTAGATGAAGTCGTTGAATGTCCATTGAATATACTCTTCCATCAACTCTGAAAGGACTTGGGCCCAACCTTCTTTAGACCACATACCTCAGAAATTTCTCAAGAAAAGCCCGTGGCTTTGAACTCGAGGTCATTGCCACCAATATGTGCATTTTTGTGCTTGCGTTCCCTCGATTTTGAGCAAGTGCTTGATCATCCACCATTATAATTGTAGATTATATCCGTGGAAATATCTATGGCCATTTCTTCATCTACCCTACTTATTGATTATCAAAAAGCGAACCCCCCAGCCTTTCCCACCTGGGGCTACCCCTACCCTAGGATAAGACGACATATAGCAGCAAGGATAAGGGGTGCCAAGGAGAAATACTTGGTCACTTTATTTTTGGTGATACCATATAATATGGCATGAGTGACCATGGTAATGTGGGAATCGATTGCGAGGCTCGAGCCTTGAATGACGACCATGGTTCCCAACAGGCAGATAGGGAATGCTAAGCCTCTGGTGTCCTCTCAAGCTCGGTAAGTGCTGAATTCTCCCTCATATTTTATAAACCCATCTGGACTGCCAAAACGAACATAAAGGTTGTGAAAGGACAAGCTTGGGACATGTACCCAATCAGCGCTGACGAAAATTTATCCATAATGTCTTGAGCGGTCAGTTTGTGAGGGACAAATATATTGTGATCAGGCTTCTTTCTCCTTTTCATATACAGGCCGACACTGTCTAACCGATCTCTGATTTCTTCTATAGTCGGAGTCATCTCAACATCCCCGAAACTGAAGACCTCATTATTCGAATACTAGTGATGACCTCGATCAACTCTGGCCATGCTACTATTTTCACTAGAGGCGGTATATGGTCGAGGTTATCGATGACCTATCTTTGTTGACTCTTATTTAGGTTACACCACCACACTTTCAACAGAGCGACAACATCAACGACCATGTCAATTTCAAGTTCCGAGCCATCTAAGAAAAATGATTAAGGTCCTGTCTCAGTGACAATTGTTTAGATTTTCGGCATATACATCTTTCAAGTTTTCACATAGTTGGATGCAGTGTGTTTAGGTTGTGGACCATTTTAACATATGGTGGTCTACTAATGAACTTAATACACCTTGGGTATTAAGTCAACTTAGGCAGATACGCTAAGTCGGGTTTTGGCGTTGCTCTACTCTAGGATGACTAGATTTGGCTTTAAAAAGAGACCGAGAACCTGAACGGAAAACTCTGGGTGGAACAGTTGGTGGCTATTGGACGGAGGCGAAACAACGGCCCGTCAGTGTATTCCTAAAATAAGGGGTTTGTAGTGAAAAAGGCCGATGAATCGCATAAACGCTTTGTGTTCGTGTGAGTCTGATTGGTGCCATTTGGCAGAATTATGCCATGAGTGCAATGTTAGTGTACTTATAATATAAACAGATAGTGTGTAATTTAACAAATAGAACAAATAATGTCTAGCCACAAAATGTCTATAAAATCCTTTTGGTTAGAACCTAAATGAAATCTCTACTAGAGTCGCCATTTGTTACGGTCCACTTTTAAAATTGTGTATAACAACGTACCAATAACTTGATTTTTTTAAACACAGAATCACCGCCTAAATTTTTCAAAATTTGGAAACATTTTTGAAAAAAGTATTTTAGAAAACCTTTATTTAGTACTCCACCTGTTTCAAAATATTTATCTGGTTTTGACTTGACACAGAGTAAACAAGGCTTTTGAATCCTGGGTCTTAAACTAAACATTTGTTAAATGTACAAAAATGCCCTTTAATATTGTGATCTTAAACACGTCATGTGAAAAATTGTAATTAAAGGGATGCCAAAAGGGAAAGATGCATTTTTTTTAAACAAATCAAAAAGGAAAGTAAGACAAAGAGGGAGTACCAAAGAAAAGGTAAGGGTGTTGATGATTTCCTAAGGAAGGTATTAACTATTAAGCATCTCGGGAAATCCATAATGCAGTTACTGGCGAAGCTAAACATTTTTGGCTAAAAGAGTATAATTTGTTTAAAAAATAGGGGAATAGAGTAATAAGTTTATTTAACTAATTATTTATTCAATTAAAGAAAATATTTAAAACGAGTAAAATCGAATCATAACTAATACTGAACTATTTGTAGCATTTCCACTTTGTGAAATAGTTCAATTATTTCAAGTGAAGTTTCAACATTTAATCATATATATCTGAGTTACGACTTTGAATTAAATTCAACTTCGGAACTAGACGAATACAATTATTTTAGACTTCTAGTTTAATAATGTCACGACCAAAAATCGCTTAGTCGTGCGGGCACCTACCGTTTCTCACCTTGGTAGGCGAACCCTTTCCTTACCAACATACAAACTATAAATGCGGAAGAACAATGTATTTAATAATAAATCTCAATATCAATTAAAAGAGAATAAGTGCAGATTAGATCTTCTACCCAAGGTATCTGGTCTAAGTCAGTACAAGAGCTACTAATAAGGACATAGGTCTGAATATATAATAAGAACTATTTGAATGTTGCCATACAAGGCTCATAACATCAAAAGGAATACTGTCTGGAAGTAGATGACAAGTATATGAAGAATGGAAACTCGGGCTGCAGATCTGGCAGTAGCTCACCCTAAGTCTCCCACAACACCATCTCGGGAAACACTTTCGATGATTAGAAATAGAACCTGTCACACACTCTACAACCCAAAAAGGAGTGTAGCAAGGCAGCATCAGTGCAAAACATACGTACTGAGTAGGCATCATAGGCCGGCAACAGTTAGTTCACATATATAAAGGAAGAGACTGAATAATAGACATGCTCACAGTCAAGTATAGACACAACACAGTCCAAGAATAAGAACTCAAGTACTAAAGGATCAAATAGCTGAATCATAACCTATGGTGAAGCACCTAAACACGTCTGCCAAGTTTTCCACGATCAGAATAACCACAAATACCAGTACGACCAACAATAAATCTCTGTAACCTCAAGTCATAGCCTGGGAGAAAGTTTCTAATCCTCAAATCCTTCAATCCCCAAGTATGTATTAATCAGACACACGACAACTCAAGTCAATAATCAACCAAGGAAAATCAATGCGAAAACACACCATGCAATACAATGAGTGCAACAACCAAATCTGGGATGTGGATGGATGTAATATGAATGCACGTGTGATGCAATGCAATGCAATGATACAAAAATGCTGTGGGCTGAATACCTCCACGCCTTGACAGTCATGACCTATGGGGGACCTGCTGTCACACCCCGACAAGGAGCATGGAGGGCACCGACCTGTAGGCCAAATACCAACCTAGTGTAACAGTTACCATAATTATCATATGACCGTTATTCGATATAATATGACTCAAAAGACACCTGCACGCAGAAAAAGGCCCAATTATAGAAATATACAAATGATCCAACATATATATATATATATATATATATATATATATATATATATATATATATGTAATAAGGGACAATCCAAGGGTTTTGTCGTCCCTGATTACATCTCAACCATTTGGTTGGGTAATTTACTAACTAAAAGGATTTGCATTTTGCTAGAATTGGAATTTAGCTATGCATTTGTTGTTGTACATTATTTTGTGAAAGTTGGACTATTTATGGAGTTAGTGATTGACACACTAATCAAGATGCCTTTTTTGGTTGCAATGGGACAAGAAAAAGTATCTTCTTATCAAGTCTCTTTCCAGCCTCGATTTACTAAATTATTACCTTAGTTGCCCTCAAACATTTCTGTAAATTTAGACATCTCTCATGACATTTTAAACTCCCCAAAAAGGCATAAAAGGTGATGATGCCAGCAAATGTTGTACGCCATCTTTTTTTCTTCTTACAGTATGCACAAAGTTGAATAATTCATGAAAAATTGTATATTTGGAGCAAGAGCCTGTTTGGATGGGCTTATGTCTATAATTTGTTTGCAGATTATAAGTTAAAAAAAATAAATTGGGGTGGTCTAACTTATTTTTTTTGGCTTATAAGCTGTTTTCAGTTTATAAGCTGCTTTAGATAAGCTAAGTCAAATGGGCCCAATTATTTTTTGAAGCTTATTTGAAGCACAAAATGACTTTAAGCCAGCCAAACACTCAAAAAAGCTGAAAACAACTTATAAGCAACTTATAAACAACTTATAAGCCAATCCAAACAGGCTCTAAGTAACTTTGAGAAAATGTTCTTCAAGATCATTTTTGTCAAATCTTATCAAACTTACCTTGATGCTATTTTATGTTCCTAAGAACATTCTGATTTATTTTAGAAATAAAAATTGAGTTCTTAATCCCAAAAAGAATTTTTTTAAGCTGAATGACATTAAACAATGAATGAATTTGATGTTGGTATACTCATCTTTGATATTGGATTCTATTTAGGACAACATTACTACTCTATATATGGGACATAATACCCATTTTTGTAGTCCTCACATGAATTTTCTTGATGTTACTTACCATTTATCATTTGCTATTTAAACTTTTATTCGCCTGATAAATGTAAAGTATATTTTGTTTTATTTTCTCCTGTAATTTTGTTTTGTACATGCTTGCAAACATTAGTAACTAACAAAGTTTTCACTTAAGATGGGATTAAATTTTAATTTAAAAGAATAAACACAAATAACTTATATCATTGTTAAAATATTTTAAAATGTATCAAAAATGTAAATTATAGTCCTCCCATCTCAATCTAAAACTGAATTCCAAAGTAAGGTTATCTAATTTTATGTGCGCATAATTTCAACATAAAATTTACGTAATAAATGAATATATTAAAAGAGGAACTATAAAACATTTTTTTCATATATGTTCTGAAAATATTAGAAAAAACAATTAGTTAAAGAAAATGCAATTTGATCTCCGGACAATCATAATATTAAACAATTGCAAAAAAGTATATTTTCACTTTTTTTTTAATATTAAAATACGGGATAGTCAATATTTTATATAATTTAAGATAAAAATAGTTAAGTTTAGCATGACAAAATTATTGCAATCTACATTCCATAAAAAAGTTCATTAAATTTAAAAAAAATTGAAAAAACGTTACGTATTTTTTAACATGCATCTTGGCTTTTCAGTATTTTTTGTATGATTTAATTTGAAAGAACATCTACAAAAGTATCTTGTAATAACAAGACTTTTAATTATTTATATTTACTTATAAGTTAACTTTATTGATTTCATCGTACAACAATAATATAGCATTATCTATTTTTGACACTAATTGAGTATTGGAAGTTCATTTTGAAAAAATGATTGAGCTAATATTTGCTCAATTCAGAGAAAATTTTACATATTAAATTCTCAATTTCGATCATTGGAGAATATAATCTCAATAAGTTTTAGTAAAATAGAAATTAGAAAAGCTTTCACTTGTTTGATTTTTGTTTTGAAAAGTCTAGTATATAAACTAAGAAAATTATTTTCCTTTAACTTTCAGATACCTTTTTGTACTTTGGAATCTTTTAGAAAGCGTCAAACTAATATTACTAAAACAAAGAAGTAAGAGCCATTTTTTTTTAAATAAATCTAAAATTAATTTTTAACGTCGATTTGGGCTCGGGCTTAGCACGAGCCAAATGACACTAGTATATATATAAGCGAGCCGACAAGGCCACTACAAACATCATGAGTGTCATAAAGCCGACAAGGCTATCAGGAGAACATCAGAACCAAAACAAGACCAACGAGGCCAGACATAACATCTACATACACCACTATGTCTATGAGCCTCTAAGAGTGTGCTTACAAAGGCATAAAGGTCGGGACAGGGCCCCAACGTACCCATAGCATATGAACAAATATAATGATAACATAAGTATACCACAAGATAGCAAGTCCGGGGTCATGGTTGAACATCCAGGTACTTATTCAGTTCTGAAATGTTTCCACTTATAAAGATAAGTTTTCTGATTTTAATTAATTTCAGTTTTTTTTCGTCTAAAGCTATCAATTGTGTTATCACTGTTGAGAATATAATTCATCAATAAAAGTGTGCTCTCTCAAACAGCTTAAGCTTTTAGATGAGATGATCACACACTTTATCAATTACAACTTATTGCTGTACATAATTGGTTCTTGTTTAAATGGTGCCTTGACTTTGTGTCGGTACTGCTTTTATTGATCCTTCGTTTTGCAAATCCTTTTTGCAGCATGACACCTTCTTCAGCCAGCATAATCTGAGTATGAGAAGTTTTATTATATCCCTGTCCAATAATGTTCTCACCAACTATATTTCATCACCTGAGGTGAATTTCCTCAGAAGTATTGTGGCACGATTCAATCCACGAGTTACAAAACTCATTTTCCGGTTGATCGGACAGGATGATGTTGAGCCTTCGACAAATCAAACATATGCTACTTTATTGAAGAACCTCACATTTATCAAAACCTTTGCCTCTGGAATTCTTGTTCCCAAATCTTATATTTGGCCGGTGGACAACTCACTCTACTTACAACCATATACGTCGCTTGTCTTAGATGCTCATAAAGAAGGTCTTCAGATTTTTGCATCTGAGTTCGTAAATGATGTACCTTTTGCTTACAATTATAGCTATGATCCCGCAGCTGAGTATTTGTCCTTTGTTGACAATGGCGACTTCTCTGTGGATGGCGTACTGTCTGACTTCTCAGTAACTCCATCAGTGACAATAGGTAACTACGCTACAATTGATGAATAACAGAATCTATGTGAAATGTAAGCTTTTATTGTTGCTTTCATATTTTTAGTTGCTCATCAGAATGCTGTTTGCGAATATCTTAGTGTGCCCTTGGTGAAAAGTAAATCTAGATAACTCCAAAGTTTCTGGAGGCTGAAATTGTGCCGGTTTACACGGCCTGAGTAGTTATTTGAACTGTAATCGGGGAGTTCTGGACTTTGAAAATGCATAGGCTAATCATAGAGGAACAGCAAAATATAAATGTTTCTACACATATGTGAGACATATAGAGTCAAATTCATAGGAGTGGGTAGCCACTACTATAAAGTCCATAACTGGTTTTTAGGTGATAAGCTTGTCCTATCCTTAATTTGAGTATAATAATAGACATGAAAGGAAAAAACAAGTAGCTATCTCGTAGATAAATTTATCACTGATAGTGATATCAAAGAGGATACTTGGACACACTAGATTTATAAATGTGGTGGATAGGTTTAGGTGATCACAGTTGCCTCCATAATAGCTTGTGTTTGGGTATTTGACAGGACCTTTTTTTCATTTTATATTCAGTTGGTCTTGAAGCTTTGTGCTATTTTGCTTTCTACCGTGATACTCATCATTATTCTTATAATTTGTGTAATATTGCAGATTGCTTCACTCATTTGGATAAGAATGATAAACCTCACGGTAAGCTACTAATATACGCTCTTATTTTTGTGAGATCGGTGAATGTTGTTTTGCTCACTAGATGGCTTTTGTACCCGAAATATGAAAATGCAAACCATTATCCTGCAAAACTTTTTAGCTAGTACTGTACTCAAGGTTAAAATGGACTGGAAAAGGTTTGATTTGTGAAATTTTGAGTTTGAGATCAATTCTCTTTTCTAACTAAATGTGCTTATCTAGGTGGAGCTTGGTTTCAAATTACAAACCCAGAGCTCTTCTATGAAAGAGTAAGCAAAGAACTTGAGAATTATATTGTCTTGGAGATCCTTTAGCTTTTCAAGAGAAAATAACTATAACATTTCATCAAGTCATGTGAAGCCAAGCTAGCACTTCTAGAGAATAGAGATCATAGCTTGAGTTGGACTTAGTTGTTCTTCTGTTGATAAGATAAAGTTTAAGGCAAATCAATATTCCCTTATTAATAGGTCCCTCTACTCCTTTAGTTTTCCTACTGTGTATTTAACGTTTTCGTTACAGTTTGTACAAGACATTATATCTCACTCTTTCCCCATTTCCTGTTGACCTACAGCAAAGCTTCTGATTATCACATCTGAAGGAGCAAGTGGAGACTACCTGGGTTGTACCAATTTGGCATACACAAAAGCTGCTTCAGATGGTGCAGATGTTCTCGACTGTCCTGTTCAAATGGCAAAGGATGGAATACCCTTCTGCCTGGGTTCAATTAATATGATAGATAAGACTTCAGTTTCTCAATCGCCAGTCAGCAATATTGCTAGTACTGTGCCACAGCTTAACATAACTAATGGAATAGTCACCTTTAACCTTACTTGGGATGAGATTAAGAGCCTGAAACGTAAGTTGAATCAACTTTCCTTTATGTTATCTTACAGTGTGTAAAACTAAACATCTACCACTTTTTCTGGATGCTGAAGATAGTATGTTTTAAGACAATAGTTGTTGATCCATCTTCAAGTTAATGGGTTTAATCAAAACTAATCATAAGAAATCATCTTGTGAATTGTCATTTTTTTGGCTTGCATTTGAATAATGTAGATGTACATTTCCGGATAATTGTCTATTAATTAAGTTAGTGACAAAGGCTATCCCGTCCTCTTAACATTAATAAGGTTAACTTCTTGTTTAACATGAATGTTAACCATCAAACTGTTCTATATTGTACAATACAACAATAACACCTCCATCCCAAACAAGTTATATTG
The DNA here is from genome assembly GCF_019175385.1 of Lycium barbarum. NCBI lineage: Eukaryota > Viridiplantae > Streptophyta > Magnoliopsida > Solanales > Solanaceae > Lycium > Lycium barbarum. The sequence continues at coordinate 120,803,810 of NC_083340.1, read as the reverse complement.
GCGATATGATTCCTCACTTACCGTGTACTCTGTTTAAATCCATCTCAGGCCAGCATTACTCATCTACTGTACTACTAAAGTATTAAATTATATCGATGTGCCCAAGAGTGAGTTTCTGGTGTCATTCTTAACTATAATGTTTTTGATCTCTTGGATTGTACATCAGTGGACACCCCCCCCCCCCCCCCCCCCCGCAATGCTGTAATGTTATACTTATCATGCTCTAATTTCTTGTAGCGTCAATATCAAACCCATGGTCAGAGTTTAGATTGTACCGAAATCCAAAATCCAGAAATGATGGAAAGTTTTTGTCATTGGTGGATTTCTTGACATATGCAGAAAATGCCACAACTGTATCTGGTGTCATGATCAGCATAGAGGTGAATTTATTTATTGCCGGTTCTGTTGACATTGTTAATACCAACATTATGTATCAGCAAATGTTAAGCCCATAAGTCCATATTACACCTAAATGCTAATATCCGTTCTGCAGTAGCTTTATTCGACGTGAATTAAGTTTTGAGAGTTCTAAAGAGGGCATGATATTCCATGAAAGCAAAGAATATCCCAAGAGGTTTTTGGAATATGGATGAATAATTTAACTTCAGTTGTTGACATGATGGTTTTCCCTTAATAGAATAAATCTCTTTTGCTCTTGTGGTTTGTGTTTTGCACTCAATTGGCACTAAGGGTGTCACGACCCAACCGGAGAGCCATGACGGGTACCCGGATCGAACCCACAAGACTCCTCTCATCATACTTTCACAATTATAACTAGGTGAGCCACGTGGCTAACTCGCAATTCTTGTGCATCAATAATACAATCTTATCGGGCAAGAATACTTTTATATCAACATCATCAACTATGCCCATATAACAAAATGATATACAAAATATGAGCAGACAAGGCTAAGAGACATGTAGCTATACACAATTGTCTACGAGCCTCTAGAAAGAGTATGTAACATCATAAAGATGAGATAGGACCCCGCCATGCCCATATATGTACACAAAAAGAATAGTACCAACAACTGCAGCTCCGAATCAAATGGAGCTCCTCTAAGCGGTCTCTGGATAAGCAGCCTAAGGATCTGTTGGGCTAAAACGGCCCAAAGATACTCTTAACATGATGTGATATTATACGCTTTGCGCCAAGCCCGCACGGTTTTCCTCAAAAGGCATCACATCATTAAGAGTATTCAACTCCTTATAAGTAGCTCATTTTTCTTTTCAGCTACCAATGTGGTACTTTGTTTGCACACCCAACAATCTCCCCCTCGAACTAAGTTCCACATGACTCATTATCATACCACGGGTCAGAGATTTAACATGTCTGTGTGCCACCTACATCGTCAAAGTATTTACGGTCACCGAATCCCAAAGGCTGTGGATGCGTCTTCAAAGCTATGGGTAAAGGTCGTAAACCAGCTCATAGACAGGCAAAGGCACTAAGCCGGGCCCCACGCCATACTCCGCCATCTTCATACGCGTCCCGCCAAACCATTGGCTTTGATACCAGTTGTTGGGATAAAACGGCCCAAAGATACTCTCAACATGATGTGATATTGTCCGCTTTGGGCCAAGCCCGCATGGTTTTTCCCCAAAAGGCCTCACATCATTAAGAGTATTCAACTCCTTATAAGTAGCTGTTTTTTCTTTTCAACTACCAATGTGGTACTTTGTTCGCACACCCAACAGGATCAAGTCTGTCTCCCTGTCCACCTGCGGGCATGACGCAACGTCCACAAACAAAAGGACGTCAGTACGAATAATGTAATGAGTATGCAAGGCATAAGCAATATCATAATAAAAACATGAAGGATAACATGAGCTAGAAGAGTAATTAGATAGAAGAGCCATTTGTACCTCTTGGAATGTTCATCATTTTTACTTACCCCTCTCTTTAAAGAAGATCTTCCATACATATACTTACACATATACATACATACATAAATAACATCGCCATTATAACATACCCAGCTTAATAAGACTCGGTGTGTATCATACCCGGCCATAGTAGGACTCGGTGTGAAGATACCCGGCCACAATGGGACTCAGTGTTATTCATACCCAATTGATCAGTGGTGTGCACAATAGATATCATACCCGGCCATATAGGACTCGGTGTTAAGCATACCCGACCACAATGGGACTCGGTGTTTCAACATAGCTTTATATATATATATATATAGAATTACATAAGCAAAAGCAACATCGTCATCATCATTTTCATTATATCTTTCCTTAGAGGATCAACTATTATAGGATGGAACCAATGATATCATGAGCATATCAGGAACTATGAACTTTAGTGACTCTAGGAATGAAGTCATCATGGAAGACATTATGGATTTCGCGTGAAGGTATACAACAATGGGATCATGCCTTAAGAAAGAAGGGTTAGCCTTACATACCTTTATGTCTTCTTAACTACTTAACGTTCACCTCCAAAGCTTGAGAAATCTACATTTAAAAGGATTCATACCAAGGTTAAGTCTTAACGACACTTTTAAGTTCAAACTAGAACAATTCATGAGTTAGCGAAAATTGGGCAGCATTTCCCCTATTTCATCTACTTCTACCGAATTCCAAAAACAACTCCCAAACGAAAATGACATTATTAACAATACCATAATCAAGGGGCTTCATTCAAGTTAAGCATCATCCAATCCTCAAAACTCCCTTTCAAGGTCATTCATAATAATAGCTACAACACAACAATATTTTCACTTACATACAATTCTTCCTCAACATCATTAGCACCACCCGCAACAAGATTATACTCATAGCATGCTAAGAATCATAATTCAAATTAACTTATGGTTCATAATATCCTCAAGTTCATACTTGAACTCTATTCTCACTTTTCTTCCTCTAACTACATGGTATAACAATCAAATAACCTTAACCATATGTAAAAGATGTAAAATCTTACCTTAATCACTCAAGAACAAGTCTTGGATCAACTTACTCCACTAAAGTGAAGTCTCCAACACCAACACCATAGGAAAACTTGAGTTTCACAAACCCTAGCAAGCTTCTTAGCACTTAAATCTCTTGATATTGGCCTCTTGATCCTTGATTTCACTTTAGATTTGTGTTGAAATGCTTGGAGAAAGGTTCTAGAGCTTTCAAGAGTTTGGGGAAGGTGGGAAATGAAATTAATGAACAAGGGTCGTTCATAAATAGCAAAAAGAAATCTGGCCCGACCCGAGATCTACGGCCAATTATACTGGCCGTATAAATTATACGGTCCGTATAATTCCACCAGAGGATCACCCTTTTCTGGAATTGTTCTACGGAGGAGGTCAGCCCATTATACGGACCGTAAAAAATATACGGTCCGCATGTTTGACCGGTATAACCCACTTTTCCCGAAACTTATTTTTGTCGATTCGTTCAACCCCTAATCCTTATAGAACCTTATTGACACTTGTATAACACTTCATTAACCATCTAAGGGGCCCTATAGCTCTCCCCTCAAGACATTACTAAACAAATTATAGCTCACTTGTTGCGAAACCTTCCCAAACATAACTTACATTTCACTTTCTTTGACGAACTTAGTTTCACCGATTCATATGACTTCAAAATCGTGTGGCATGTGCTTAAAGTTATCAAATACTCTCCTTAGTCTCATAAGGACTTCATGTTCACCTTAAGCGCGCGTTAGACTACTCACAATGCAACAATCCAAAATCTCCGAGATGTAACAAAGGGCTGGAAAAAGAATGCCGTGAGATGGAAATTCCAAAATGAACATGACAAAAGTATTTCTATTAATTTAAGAATAAAGTTGTTCCTCGAAGATACAATAGTACTATTATTTATTTTCATATAATGACTCTTTATGTTGGGGGTGGCTTGTGTGTATGGGAGTTGACATGGATACAACTTTCAGATCATGGGAAAAGGAGGGAAGAAATGCAATTTTGACCTAGGGTGTGTTTGGTATGGAGGAAAATGTTTTCCACGGAAAATGAGTTCTTGGAAAATAAGTGAATTTCTACTTATTTTTCCATGTTCGGTTGATTGGTAGAAAACATTTTGTCAAAAAATATCCACCCAAGCCCCACCAATCCCACTCAAACCCTACCACTCCACTCCACGCCACACTCAACCCCACCCCTACCCCACCACCCACTTCCACCCAACCACTACTCTCGAACACACTTTATCTTCACCCACCCCACTTGCCCCCACCCCTACCCCACACCAAATATAACCACGCAAACTTCCCAGTTTTATAATTTTTTTTATAAAAGTAATTTCATAAAAAAACCAAAAAAATAATTTCAAAACTTTTTTCAAGATTTTTTTTTTGGGGGGTGGGGGATAGGTGGTGCAAAAAACTAAAAAAAAAATTAACTTTTTTTTGGGGGAGGGGGTAAGGGGTGGTACAAAAAACCAAAAAAAAAAAAAAATCCTTTTCGAAACATTTTTTTTAAACAAAATTATTTTGTTTGGGGGGGGGGGGGGTGTAGAATATCAAAAAAAAAATTATATCTTTTTTTTAAAAAAAGTTGTTATTTTGGGGTGAGGGGGGTGGGTGGGGTGGCTGCATGGTGCAAAAAACCAAAAAAAAAACATTTTTTTAAACAAAATTAATTTTTTGGGGTGTGGTCGGGGTGTAGAAAATCAAAAAAAATAAAATATAATGTTTTTTTTTTTTTTAAAATGGGTTTTGGTTGGGGGGGGGGGGGGAGGGGGTTGGGTAAGTGGACTTGTTTTCCCTACTTTTATTAGGGAAGTCATTTTCTCCATTTTTGAAGAACTTGTTTTCCTAAAAAAAATATTTTCCAAAATTTTGACCAACGAACATGAGAAAATTGGAAAATGTTTTCCTCCATACCGAACACACCCCTAGTGTTGGTAATTTTGTAAGAAATGATTTCATTTTTCCTTCTCAAGGATGTTCATTCCAAAAATTGATTCTTTCCTCTTAATATCAATGTTCACATTCCAAAGGCAGGTTGGTTTTACTTTCTAACTAGCATCAGTATTTCTTCATTTGCTGAATGCGGAAAGGATCCTTGTGTATTATTCCATCTACTAGCTTTTGTGTTTTCCGAGGGTCTTTCGGAAACAGCCTCCCTACATTGTGGGGGTAAGGTCTGCGTACACTTTACCCTCTCCAGACCCCACATTGTGGGATTTCACTGGGTACGTTGTTGTTGTAGCTTTTGTGTTTTGCTCAAATTTTCTCTATAATATTTTATATTAAATACATACTTACTTTAATATTAAGGAAAGTAGTTCATGAGTTGCTTGCTTAACCCGTAAACGTATGTGCCCTACCACTATTACTTTGGAAGGCCTATCATTTGTTATTTCTTTTCAGTTTACCTATTAAAAGGAAATTTTAAATTCTGTTTACTGTATGACGGCTAATAAATAATAAATTGTACCTGTAAAATATTTAAATGTTGTTGAAATAAACATCTTTTTCAGTTGTTTTAAGAAGCTAAGTTTAGTGCTAGAAGGAAGCAACATAATTCCATACCTATTCATTTTCATCCGACAATGTTCCGGCACTTGTGCAGATGCAGCTTACCTGGCAAATCAGGGATTTGGCGTAACTGCTGCTGTGCGTGAAGCCTTAAGGAATGCCGGTTATAATAATCAGACAGCAAAGAAAGTTATGATCCAATCAAAAGACAGTTCAGTCCTGAAAGAATTTAAGAAAAGCCGCTATGAATATACATATACTTACATTCTATATATTCTACCCGTCCATATAAGCTCGGGGTTTCATAATAGTCACACATAGGCACATATACATATAAGCTCTCGCCATCACGAGTCTGCCACAGCAAATTCCCATCCGCTGTGGTGAATCATCACAAGTTCAACATACCAGCCATAGTGGACTAGGCCCTCGTTGAGGCGGGTCCTCTACGGCGTATCTGGGCAGACACCAGACACCAGCAAACTTCTAGTTTTTTCGAACTTGACCCCAAAATTTGACAATCAGTCAAGACCTCCTAGATACAAATCTGACATGCATTCACACATAAAATCACGCTATGGACTCATTCGCGGTCTCGAAATTCCCAACGGAGGTCTATTCGACTGAGTTAACACCCAAAGGCCAAAGACTAACTTTCCAACCAATAGTCCAAAATGCTCCCGACTGCCTCGGGAACCGAATTGAACATCCCACCAAGTCACAATCGACTGTCCTGACCTCTTGTAATCGATGAATTTCTGAAAAAGGTCCACTTACCCAAAAGTCTCTACTGGTCAAACGTTTTTCACTTTAAGGCTCTATTTCGCAAAAGTCATCATAAATCTTGCCTGATCACCTCGGGAACTATACCACCCATCCTTGTGGGTTAAAATCATAGTAACGAGACTTGGAGAAGAGTTAACTAGGGTAAATGGGTCAAAAGTGTAATAACGACCGAACGAGTTGTTACAAATAACTTGAAAAGACATAGAAAAATCTTTAAGTAAAACTACTACTCTTATTTTTAGAATTGTTATTAATTAACCTACGTCTTGCCTAATGAAAGGAGGCTTAAAACTGATTTTCAGAATTTAGAAAATATAGGACTGATTTGTAGCACACAAAACTTATTTTTAAGAAAAATTGCTAGCTTAAATAGTGACAAAAGTTAAAAAAACAAGGGGTAAAAGGAAAAAGGGCATGATGTGCCACCAGCAAAAAGAAAAGGCCCAAAAGACCTAATTTTAAGCAAATGACCCGAATTAGCCCTTAGACCCAAAATAAAGACAAATTTACCCAAGCCCTACTATCTCATTCCCCTCTATTTCTTTCCCCTTTAAGAAGAGACGTATCTAGCCTTGTAGTTTGGGGTTTCAACACGAAACATAAATTTATGTGTAAAAATTTACTAAAATTTTAATAAATAGTAGTAAAAAACCCATAACTTTAAAAATATAATGGGTTCAATGTTAAGAATCTTAAATTCGAACCCATAAATTTTAAATCTTGGATCCGCCTCAACCTCTAAGGCAGTTTGAACATTGAATATGTCTGCTGCACTAAGTTAGTGTAATGACCTGTTTGGTCGTTATGCGCGTTTTGATCATTTTATCCCTGTTGACTCTTCCCCTAGTCTCGTTAGAGTGCTTTTGACCCGCGGGGATTGGCGACACTGTAACGACCCGTTCAGTCGTTATAGTGTTTTTGACGCTTTTTGCCCCCATTGACCCTTCCTCGAGCCCTATTAGTATGATTTTGACTAGCGGGTATGGGTGACACGATTCTTGAGGTCATCAGACGAGTTTTTTTGTGACTTTTGAGAAATTGAGCCTTTTAAGAGAAGGATGTTTGACCTAAAGTTGACTTTTGGGTAAATGGACCTTTTTTGAAATTCTGTCAAATTTGAGAAGTCTGGATGGTTGTTTGTGACTTGGTAGGATGTTCGGTTCTATTCCCAAGGCACTTGGGAGCGTTTTGGGTATTGGGTTGGAATGTTAGCTTTAGGCTATTAGGGGTTGACTTGGTCAAACAAACCTCTGTTAGAAATTTCGAGGCCGCGGATAAGTTCGTAGCGCATTTTTATGTGTGTATGCATATCTATTTTGTATCTGTGAGGCCTCGGGTCTTAGTCGGATTTCGGGTTGAAACTTGTGAAAAACTAGAATTTTCTAGTGTCTTATGTTCGCTGTAGTGGCACCGGACTTGTGGTACCGGTCCCGCTATAGCAGTGGATCGACGGCCATAGGATGTGTGTGATGCGTTTGTGGCGACTCGCCACAACGGACGACCATCCGCTGTGGCGGCCTTACGATAGGGGAAGGTGATGGCTGTAGCGGCTGAGTAGGTCTTGAGATGGGTCGCCACAGCGAATAGAGTCCCGCTGTTGTGGAAATATGACCGCTGTAGTGAGTGTCGGGCAAATTCTCTTATATTTGCTAAGTTAAAAACCCTCAAACCCTCTAATTTCTCTCATCACTCTCTAAAGTATACTTTGGGCGAATTGAATAGCTCTTGTACTAAATCCTCTTATGGTAAGTTTTCCATCCATTAGACTTCATTAATTATCTTCCATTTATCTTCCTTAATCCCTAAATAATGGTAGAAACCATTAGAATCAAAGAGGGAAGATGAGTTTTTATGATAAATTCTTGAAATGACTTCTAGACTTTCCAAATAGAAATTGATTATGAAACTGACTAGTTTAATCATAGAATTTGATGGATTCATTGTCAATAGGCTTAAATCTTCCATTGTTAGTGATTAATTTGAGGATTGGAAAGTTAGGGTTCATACCCAAAATTGGGAATTTCACTTTAATTCCGAATTTTGCTTAATCTTGAGATAATTTAGCAATTGAATAATGGGTTTTGATCATCTAGAGCGTGAGTTGCATATTTCACTTTCAAAATGACCGTTCTACCTTTTGGGCTCGTTTCCCCTTTCTCTATAGTTGGATTTTACCTAAATGATAAGTATAGCAATATGGGTGTTCTTCTTCTTGATTTCTAATGTAGAATTAGAATATGAATAGACTTTATTTATTTGGAGGTGCAACGAAAAGGGAAAGCAAAGGTTTTATTGTTCGAGGCTCTTGTTCAGCATTTCAGGTAGGTTATGGCATACCTTTCGGTTAGACTCCAATTAATGAAACATATGTGCGAGTTAGATATTGATAGGGAAAGCATGCTAGGCCTTCGGGTATGGAGTTGGGATGAAATTCTACTAGGTTGGTTGTTGTTGATTGTGGCTTGTCGCCCTATTATTGTGTTTAGGCTTGTTGCCTTATTTGTTGTGTTGTGATATTGTTTCTATTCATCTCTCTCTTGTTGTGTCATTTATCATCAGAGAAAGGAAGGATAATTAGAATAGGACTGAGTCGTGATGTATACTTATGATTATACTCGATTGAAATCCTAATTATGATTTACGGTTGATTGTGATATCATGCATGGCATACATTCTCATTTCACCTGTATATTGATATTGAATTATGACTTGATACTGACGATGATATATGAGAAAATGGAATATATTGGTGACACAAGACCTAGTCATAAGGTCTATTTGTCAAAATTGAAAGGAAGGGGTTGTTATATACTCTTTATGTTGATTGAGATGGTTTGTATGATTCATTCCATAGTTGAGCTGATTTTTCTAGGTCTTGTTATGGCTTATGGTATTGTTACTTTTACTTCATTGGCATTTGATTTCATTGATTGATCATGCTTATATTTGAGTGGTGCTAGTATCATGGAGGAGTAAGAAACAAAGTGTTGTATCTCGTTCCAGTGCAGAATCTGAGTACAGAGCTATGTCACAATCTGCCTGTGAGATTATGCGGATACATCATCTTTTAACTGAAATTGGGTTGAAGCACCATACACCAGCAAAACTCTGGTGTGATAATCAAGCTGCTCTTCATATTGCCTCAAATCCGGTGTATCACGAAAGAATTAAACATATTGAGGTTGACTGTCATTTTATTAGTGAGAAGATTCAAGAAAACGTGATTTCCACTGGCTACGTGAAGACAGGAGAGCAAGTAGCTGATTGTTCACAAAAGCGTTGAATGGAACTTGAGTTGATTACCTTTGTGACAAGCTGGGCATGATCAATATCTATGCTCCAGCTTGAGGGGGAGTGTTACAGAATGAATGTAGACCATTTCCTAGGAATGTACATAATACTTTTATCGATAGCAGATTTTTAGGAATCAATAGCAGATTTGTAGGAATCACTTTTATTTTCTTTCCTTAGTAGCATCTTATGTACATGTATTTATAGTGTTTATCTCTTGGAATAATATAACAAGTTATTCTCCATACTTGTCTCAATTACAAGAAGTGTGTTCTCTCAAACAGCATAAGTTTTTTTGTTTTTTTGGTAAAGTAATCAGATGTCATTAGTAAAGCATCCAGAAGATGCAAGGTTACAGGTGGGCGAAAGAAGCTGCTTCAAACAAAACAGGAGGCAAACTTAGACTAAAAACCTGTAAAACAGCCAAAAGGAATCCTGCCTATTGTATTAAGCCAAGCTAAAGACAAGGAACTAACAAAATCCAAAAAAGTATCCACACTGTGTACAGGGGTAAGAAAATGCCAACTAAATAAGCACTCTAAACATCTAGCCTTGAGTGTACTAACAGAAGTTGAGATTCCATCAAAACATCTACTATTTCTCTCCTTCCAGAGACACCAAAAAATAACTGTAGGGATCATTCTCCAGATTCTTTTGATGGTTTTTCCAACTCTCCACAGTGACCAGCTTGCATAGGCATCTTTCATGAATAAGGGCACTACCCAGTTAAAGAGTAGAACAAATGCCAAAGGTCCGCTGCTGCAGGACAGTGTAAAAATAGATGGTTTAATGTTTCATTGTCCTGCCCACACATGAAACATCTATTGATGAATTATTCCTTTCTTCTTGAGATTGTCTTGTGTTAGGCAGGATTCTCTAAGAGCAGTCCAAGCGAAGCAGGAGACCTTGAGAGGCTGCCTAGTTCTCCAGCTATGTTTCCAAGGCCATTCCTCAAGAATGCCATTTTGAGAGCTCAACTGCTTAAGCTTTTAGATGAGATGATCACACACTTTATCAATTACAACATACTGCTGTACATACTTGGATCTTGTTTAAATGGTGCCTTGACTTTGTGTCAGTACTGCTTTTATTGATCCTTCGTTTTTCAAATCCTTTTTGCAGCATGACACCTTCTTCAGCCAGCATAATCTGAGTATGAGAAATTTTATTATATCCCTGTCCAAGAATGTTCTCATCAACTATATTTCATCACCAGAGGTGAATTTCCTTAGCAGTATGGTGGCACGATTCAATCCACGAGTTACAAAACTCGTTTTCCGGTTTATCGGACAGGATGATGTTGAGCCTTCAACAAATCAAACATATGGTTCTTTATTGAAGAACCTCACATTTATCAAAACCTTTGCCTCTGGAATTCTTGTTCCCAAATCTTATAACTGGCCGGTGGACAACTCACTCTACTTACAATCATATACGTCGCTTGTCTTAGATGCTCATAAAGAAGGTCTTCAGATTTTTGCATCGTATTTCGCAAATGATGTACCTTTTGCTTACAATTACAGCTATGATCCCGCAGCTGAGTATTTGTCCTTTGCTGACAATGGCAACTTCTCTGTGGATGGAGTACTGTCTGACTTCCCAGTAACTCCATCGGTGACAATAGGTAACCACGCTACAATTGATGAATAACAGAATCTATGTGATATGTAAGCTTTTATTGTTGCTTTCATATTTTTAGTTGCTCATCAGAATGCTGTTTGTGAATATCTTATTGTGCCCTTGGCGAAAAGTAAATCTAGACAACTCCAAAGTTTCTGGAGGCTGAAATTGTGCTGGTTTACACGGCGTGAGTAGTTATTTGGACTGTAATCGGGCAGTTCTGGACTTCTAAATTCATAGGCTAATCATAGAGGAACAACAAAATATAAATGTTTTTACACATATGTGAGAATATAGAGTCAAATTCATAAGAGTGGGTGGCCACTACTATAAAGTGCATAACTGGTTTTTAGGTGATAATCTTGTCATATACTTAATTTGAGTATAAAAATAGACATTAAAGGAAAAAACAAGCAGGTATCTTGTAGATAAATTTATCACTGATAGTGTACATCAAAGAGGATACTTGGACACACTAGATTTATAAATGTGCTGGATAGGTTTAGGTGATCGCAGTTGCCTCCATAATAGCTTGGGTTTGGGTATCTGACAGGGCCTTTTTGGCATTTTATATTCAGTTGGTCTTGAAGCTTTGTGCTATTTCGCTTTCTACCGCGATACTCATCATTATTCTTATAATTTGTGTAATATTGCAGATTGCTTCACTCATTTGGATAAGAATGATAAACTTCAAGGTAAGCTACTAATATACGCTCTTATTTTTGTTGAGATCGGTGAATGTTGTTTTCTCATTACATGGCTTTTGTACCCGAAATATGAAAATGCAAACCATTATCCTGTAAAACTTTTGAGCTAGTACTGTACTCAAGGTTAAAATGGACTGGAAAAGGTTTGATTCGTGAAATTTTGAGTTTGAGATCAATTCTCTTTGTCTAATTAAATGATCTTATCTAGGTGGAGCTTGGTTTCAAATTACAAACCCAGAGAGACTCTTCTATGAAAGTGTAAGCAAAGAACTTGAGAATTATATTGTCCTGGAGATACTTTAGCTTTTCAAGAGAAAATAACTATAACATTTCATCAAGTCATGTGAAGCCAAGGTAGCACTTCTAGAGATCATAGCTTGAGTTGGTCTTAGTTGTTCTTCTGTTGATAAGATAAAGTTTAAGTCAAATCAATATTCTCTTATTAATAGGTCCCTCTACTGCTTTAGTTTTCCTACTGTGTATTTAACGTTTTCGTTACAGTTTGTACAAGACATTATATCTCACTCTTTCCCCATTTCCTGTTGACCTACAGCAAAGCTTCTGATTATCACATCTAAAGGAGCAAGTGGAGACTACCCAGGATGTACCAATTTGGCATATACAAAAGCTGCTTCAGATGGTGTAGATGTTCTCGACTGTCCTGTTCAAATGGCAAAGGATGGAATACCCTTCTGCCTGGGTTCAATTAATTTGATAGATAAGACTTCATTTTCTCAATCGCCATTCAGCAATATTGCTTGTACTGTGCCAGAGCTTAACATAACGAATGGAATAGTCACCTTTAACCTTACTTGGGATGAGATTAAGAGCCTTAAACATAAGTTGAGCCAACTTTCCTTTATGTTATCTTACAGTGTCTAAAACTAAACATCTACCACTTTTTCTGGATGCTGAAGATAGTATGTTTGAAGACAACAGTTGTTGATAGATCTTCAGGTTAATGGGTTTATTTCAAAACTAATCATAAGAAATCATCTTGTGAATCTGTCATTTTTTTTTGTTTGCATGTGAATAATGTAGGTGTACATATCTGGATACCTGTCTATTAATTAAGTTAGTGACAAAGGCTATCCCGTCCTCTTAACATTAATAAGGTTAACTTCTAGTTTAACATGAATGTTAACCATCAAACTGTTCTATATTGTACAATACAACAATAACACCTCAATCCCAAACAAGTTATGTTGGCGATATGACTCCTCACTTACCGTGTACTCTATTTAAATCCATCTCAGGCCAACATTACTCATCTACTGTACTCCTAAAGTATTAAATTATATCGATGTGTGAGTTTCTGGTGTCATTCTTAACTATAATGTTTTTGATCTCTTGGATTGTACATCACTGGACCGCCACCCCCCACCCTCCCCCTTCCCCTTCCAGGTTTCGGATAATAATTGTAATTTTATGCCAATGCTTTAATGCTATACTTAACATGCTCTAATTTCTTGTAGCGTCAATATCAAATCCATGGTCAGAGTTTAGATTGTACCGAAATCCAAAAGCCAGAAATGATGGAAAGTTTGTGTCATTGGTGGATTTCTTGACATATGCAGAAAATGCCACAACTGTATCTGGTGTTATGATCAGCATAGAGGTGATTTTATTTTATTTTTGATTAGCGCCGGGTGTCCGAGTCTCTTTGAGCCCCGACTAATCCCGGGGGTGCACAGGCCCTCGGCAAGGAGTTTCCCGCAAGTGCACCACGGGTAATTCAGGGTTTTCCCCAGTCCGATGGCCCTCAGAAATTGTTTGCACCCAGCGGGTTTCGAACTTGAGACCTTGAAAGGTAGCACCCCAAGGCTCAAGTCAATTGCCACCAGGCCAACCCCTGAGGGTTGCATAGAGGTGATTTTATTAATTGCCGGTTCTGTTGACATTGTTAATACCAACATTATGTATCAGCAAATGTTAAGTCCATAAGTGCATATTACACCTAAATGCTAATATCCGTTCTGCAGTAGCTTTATTCGACGTGAATTAAGTTTTGAGAGTTCTAAAAAGGGCATTAAATTCCATGAAAGCAAAGAATATCCCAAGAGGCTTTTGGAATATGGATGAATGATTTAACTTTAGTTGTTGACATGATGGAATGATTTAACTTCAGTTGTTGACATGATGGTTTTCCCTTAATAGAATAAATCTCTTTTGCTCTTGTGGTTTGTGTTTTGCACTCAACTGGCACTAAGGGCTGGAAAAAGAATGCCGTGAGATGGAAATTCCAAAATGAAAACGACAAAGCAGTTCTATTAATTTAAGAGTAAAGTTGTTCCTCGAAGATGCAATAATACTACTCTCTCCGTTTCAATTTATATGAACCTATTTGACTGGGCACGACATTTAAGAAAGAGGGAAGACTTTTGAAACTTGTGGTTCAAAATAAGTCTTGAAAATTTGTGTGGCTGTAAATCATTCATAAAGTGAATTTGTTTCCAAATTAGGAAAGAGGTCATTCATTTTGGCACGGACTAAAAAGGAAATAGGTTCAAACAAATTGAAATAGAGGGAGTACTATTTATTTTCGTATGATGACTCTTTATGTTGGGGTGGCTTGTGTGTATGGGAGTTGACGTGGATACAACTTTCAGATCATAGCAAGAGGATGGAAGGAATGCAATTTTGAACTATTGTTGGTAATTTTGTAAAGAAATGATTTCATTTTTCCTTCTCAATAATGTTCATTCCAAAAATTGATTCTTTCCTCTTAATACCAATGTTCACATTCCAAAGGCAGGTTGGTTTTACCTTCTAACTAGCATCAGTATTTCTTCATTTGCTGAATGCGGAAAGGATCCTTGTGTATTATTCCATCTATTAGCTTTTGTGTTTTACTCAAATTTTCTCTATAATATTTTATATTAAATACATACTTACTTTAATATTAAGGAAAGTAGTTCATGAGTTGCTTGCTTAACCCGTAAACGTATATGCCCTACCACTATTACTTTGGAAGGCCTATCATTTGTTATTTCTTTTCAGTTTACCTTTTAAAAGGAAATTTTAAATTCTGTTTACTGTATGACGGCTAATAAATAATAAATTGTAACTGTAAAATATTTAATTGTTGTCGAAATAAATGACATCTTTTTCATTTTGTTTTAAGAAGCTAAGTTTAGTGCCAGAAGAAAGCAATATAATTCCATACCTATTCATTTTTCATCCGACAATGTTCTGGCACTTGTGCAGAATGCAGCTTACCTGGCAAATCAGGGATTTGGTGTAACTGCTGCTGTGCGTGAAGCCTTAAGGAGTGCCGGTTATAATAATCAGACAGCAAAGAAAGTTATGATCCAATCAAAAGACAGTTCAGTCCTGAAGAATTTAAGAAAAGCCGCGATGAACTTGTTTACAGGGTTGCTGATGATATCAGGGATATTGAGAGCTCAACTATATCCGAGATCAAGAACTTTGCTAGTTCTGTGATTTTAACCAAGAAATCTGTTTTCCCAAGTGAGAGAAAATTTGTCAGTGGGCAAACAGATGTGGTGCCGCAGCTGCAGTCATCAAATCTCCCAGCATACGTTCAAGGCTTTAACAATGAGTTTGTGCCTCAAGCATGGGATTTTTTCTCAGATTTATCTGTAGAGATAAACAACTATATTGCAGCTGGCATTGATGGTGTTATAACAGATTTCCCAGGCACAGCTGCTAGATACAGAAATAAGTGATTATATAGCTTGTCTATGCTTCCATCGCATTCCACCCCCAGCTTCTCTTTCTTTATTGTTCCTCATTTTTATGTGCATTATCTGAATTTCATGCCCATGCATCATGTTAGCTGCAATCTGCCATGTCCGCTCGTGTTTTGTGGTGCTTTTGCTTGGTCTCACTAATTTAAATTTATATTAGGAAACACCATTCAGAAGCTTATGTATCAAAGTAAACTTACTACTGATTTGTGCAAGTAGGGAATATATTTGGAAATAACACTGATTTGGTCAAGTATGGATTCTATTTTAGAAAATGCTACTGATTTGTGGAACTTTTTTATTGAGCTGACCCTGTGATTGAGTACTGAAATATATCCATGTGCTGGTTATAGGGAACCGTTGTTTGGGTTACAAAGACCCACCAATGTATCTTAGCCCTGTTGAACCCCGAGGTCTCCTACAAATCATGGCTCGTCAGTTATTACCACCAGCTGAAGCTCCCAACCCAATACTTTCCGAAAGTGATGTGGTCGAGCCACCTCTACCTCCTGTTGCAAAGATAACCCCTACTGCGGGCAATGACTCTACAGCTGATGCAGCTCCCACCTCTCCAATCAGTCAATCGACAGTTGTGGCTGGCGTTTTGACATGCTGCCTTGCCATTCTTCTTGATATTGTAATCTTTTGATCTGAGACTTGTTTGAGGCATCCTAGAGATGAAGCTATGGAGAGAAATTAGATTATCTTGAAAGGAATAGAATCAGAAACTGTATTATTGTATTTACTATCTCAGTACAACAAGTATTATATACATTGTTAATAACCTAACTAACTTCTAACTGCCTAACTAATAACGTTAACTCACATGTTTTGCCTTGCCTAAACTCTTAAGTCTGCCAGTTGATCTTTGGTTGGGACATCTGTCAGTTGATCTTTGGTTGGGACATGCTCAGTTTTCAACATACGTCTATATGTATGATTCTCACATGAAATATAGGATTGGCTGCAATTAGAATAGCAGCTTTGCTGTCACACACCAGTTTCATTGGTAGTTCTACATCAACCCCAAGCTCCTTAAACAATCCCACTAGCCAAGTGATCTCTGGTGTACTTGATACCATTCTAGAATTCAGCTTCCGCTCATGAAGTAGTAGGTAAAAAGATGAGTCAACATTATTAGTTACCTATTGGATGATAGTATTATTGAAAAAAGCTCGATGACACCGACAGATTGATGATAAAGAAAGCAGTGCATGATTACTCTCACCTTTGATGTTACCAATCTCCAAAAAAAAAAAAAAAAAAAAATTACTTCCGCCTTTGTAATTTGTCTGCTTTTACAATGACTAGGTGGGTTTGCCAAATTCCTAAGCTATTAACCAAGCTTTTCACTTAAAAATCGAAATCTAAACTATGATTTGAGAAAATTTTAACTAACATAAAATGAAGAAACCAGATTAATAGGGTATAACTCTGTAGCTGAAAAAAAGAGCTCTTTTGACTTTTAACATTTTTTTGGGGGCCAATTTTTTGTCAACCATTAGCTTTTGAGACGATGGAGGGACGTGGTGGATTGGTCCCATTTAATAGGTCGAGAGGGTATGATTTCTCAACCATTAAAGGTTAAGCGGGTTAGTGAATCTTAATCTTTTTTTTATCATTGTTTACTATTTATCTTATATTTATGCTGCTATTACCCTTCTCTCCGATTGTTGGATTTTTTACCATCCATAATTTGGCACCCATTGGGGGTCCTAGAAGCTAACATTGTTGAAATTATTTTTTTATTGGTTATGATTGCCCGATATTTTTATTGGTGTTTAAATCAAACAAATTCGGTCCAAAATAATTCTCTAGAAAACCAAGAATTTTTTTTTTCTTTTCAAATCTACTTTTACTTCTACAAATGATCTATATAAATTCCTAAAAAAATCCTTATAATCTTTACTACTCACTTTAAGGAGAGATAAAGGACACGTTAGTTGAAAAACTCTTAAAACTAAAACTATTAATTGACTTTCTCAATAAATATGCTAAATCAGATGTAAAAATGACGAGACAGAGTATGGTTTAAGTTATCATGTCTAAAAAAATTTATCTGTACCCAATATTTATATCAGATCATGCTAATTTATCACAATTAAGTTACAAATTAAGGCGAGAATGTGCATTAATTAACTATAATTTATAGAAATATACGTAAAGATATGTATCATGTATTCATTAGATTGTTAAAAAAAATCAATTGCGTAGAAAGTATACCCTCTAACATATTCTATCAACCAAAACAAATCATGCTGAATGGTAGTCCTGGAACAAGCATCAAGAAAAGATTAGTAGGTAAAAAGTAGTACTTAGTATAGCAACTAGTCACAAGTCCTACCTAACCATAACAAATGCATGTGAAGCCGCAAGCTAAAGACAAAAGTGTAGGGGTCTAGTCGCTCAGTTGGTTGGCTACCTGAACTTTCACCTTATTGATGAAGTTCGAATCCCTACGTTGTAATCCCCTCCCCCATTTCCCCTTCCCCTAACCCCTATGTAATAAAAACAAATTTAAAAAAAAAAAAAAAAAAAAGACAGTCTAAGTGGGGCCACGTAATATTGGCTTCCATTACTACAACTTTCATTTATTAGATAGCCTAAGAATCGTGTTAATAGTTACCATATATGATAAAACAAAGCCAGCTTGAAAAAATCAACAGAATTTGTAGCCTTTCTAACATACTCTCTACAACTAAATATGATAAAACAACGCCAGCTTGAAAAAACCAACAGAATTCGTAGCCTTTCTAAAACTATACGTACACTTCAAATTTTTTGATATAGGTACAAAGAAGTTAAATGAGTCATTCAATTAAAGTCATCTACCGGCCTGGACTTTGACTTGTTTGCAGTAATGTAAATGTACAAAAGAAGTCACGTGCTTCCTTAAGTTTTTGCCAATACTGGTAATTTTTGGTAAGATTCTAGTGACTATAAGTTGGTCGATAAAGAAGCCTAATAATGCTTTCACTCTGATCAAGAGCCATGAACTTGTTTATAAAGATTGCTGATAATATCAGGGATGTTGAGAGCTCAACATATCCGAGATCAAGAGCTTTGCTAGTTCTGTAATTTTAACCCGGAAATCTCTTTCTCCATGTGAGAGTGAATTACCAAAATTTTCAGTTCGTGTAAAAACTCCTTGCCTCGGACAGTGAGGCAACGAAACTCTTGGTCTATATGCTGAGTCAGTGCAATCCGCAGAGGCGGATCCAGAATTTTAAGCTTGTGGATTCCTAGTAAAATAAATTCATATGTAATAATAATCGAACAAAATACATGAAGGAGAGCTTAGCGAAGGAGAATCAGAAGTGGTTTGAGGCATTATTATTATTATTATTATTATTTTTAATCATAACACTCATTTCACAAGTTCAACCTATTTAAAAACAAAAATTTAATTTAAAATAAATAACTAAACCCCACAAATTAACTTCAAAAATAGAATATCGAAAACCAAAGAATTAGATAATGATATCAACTATTAAGGCAGAGGGTGGGCTAGCAACACAGAAAATAAGCAATATAAGAGGAAATTAGGATGTGGAAGCCAATAGAAAAAAGAAAATAAACACAAAATATAAGAGAGAAATAAACAAAAAGAGAATGTGGGAGAAGAATGTAGGGGAGAGTGCTGGAAGCTAAACAATATTTTAACCTTAAAAACCGCGTCTAGCAGGAATTAGTCTCGTGCCTAATGGGTGAAACGCACCCTTTCTTGCTGATGGACCATCTTGCCATTTTAGTTGTGGGTTGCCATCTTAAAATACTTAACGGCTTATTATATTTTTCAATATAATTACAAGATCTACCGTAAGGGGTGTGGGTTGTCGGGAACCCACACCCGCTACTGTAGATCCGCCCCTGGCAACCCGGGTAGTCTCCACTTGCAAAGAGACTATCCGCGTTGTACGGATTTGGCATACACAAAAGTTGTTTCAGATGGTGCAGATGTTCTCGACTGTCCCTGTTCAAATGGCAAAGGATGGAATGCCCTTCTGCCTGGGTTCCATTTATTTTCAAAAGCCATTCAGCAATGGAATATTATGGGATAGATTAGTTTAATTAGTTGAGATATTTTAGGCTTTTTAAATTATCCTGTAGATTTTCTGTTATTAAGTTAGCTATTCAAAGCCCTCTACTTTCAACCTTTTCGCTGCACCATCTTTTAAAAAACCATCAAATATTCACCTATTTTACTTGGGATAAGTTTAAGAGCCTGGAACTTTTTTTTTTTTTAATCAAATATATCAATAGGACTTGCCTATTGATTTGTTTTATTAATCATCAAATAAAAGTACAAAAATCCAGAAAAGCCAAAATAGGCAAAAATAAAAGAAGAACAAAAATAGTAAAAAAGAAAGGTCCAAAAAGGCGAGGAAATAGGACTGTTGAGCTTGTTACATCTTTGAAACCTTGTACTGATATTTGCCTGATGATGTATTTCCTGTGTACAACATCTCCATCCATGTTGCCTGATGTTGCTGATGCTGTAGAATTATAAGAATTATCCATGCTCCAGCTGCAGTTGCATTAACTCTGATCATCCTATCTTCAAAGTTCTTGATCTGATATTTGGATAATGTTGTTTGTCTAGGTTCAGCAGCCTTCTACCTTGAGAAGGAAGATCTGTGTATTGCTTATATTCTACTGATCCCAGCAGAATGGCTTAATTTGCAATATAATCTGCTAGACTATTTCCTTCCCTCTTGACATGTTGAAACTTAACCTCACACATTGTTATTAGATGTTTGATGTCTTCCACTAGTACAATAAGCTGCCATGGAATTTCCCAGGTTCCTTCTATGATATTCTTTAACACCATGGAGTCTGTCTCAACTAGTACCTCCTGTATGTTATTTGCCACACAATGATAGATAGCCTCTTTAATTGCCATAGCTTCAGCTTCTATGTTAGTTGTCTCATGAATCTCCTTTCCTTCTGCATATATCAGATCACCAAGTGAGTTCCTCAAGCAGTAGCCATATGAACTCTTCCCAGGATTGCCTTTACTTGCACCATCTGTGTTGCATTTTATCATACCATCAGGGGGTGGATCCCAATAGATGAACTGATACCTCATTCTAGGCCTGATCTCTTCAAAGTACCGAATCATAGCAGGTAAGTTTGATGGGAAGGTCTGCAGTTTAGGATAAGTTGTTTGTAGTAACTGCCAAAGATATCTGTTGATCTGATAGATTAGGCTACTGAATCCTATTGCACCCCCACGTTTAATGGTGTTTCTTCTCCTCCATAGACTCCATATTATGATTGCAGGGGTTGTGTGAATTATAACCCTCAGGATGGTCTGCAACTCTTTGTCCACCACTTTGATATCATATATGGAATATGTTGTCCCACCCGTTGAATACCTACAAAATTAGCAAACAGTCTCCACACTTTTGATGCTATAGAAGAGGTTAGAAAAAGATATGACATTGTTTCTTGTTTTTGTTCTGTGCAACACCAACATTTTGATGCCAATTGAATTCCCCTTCTGCATATTACATTATCAATTGGTATTTTATATCTCCAAAGTGTGACTGAGAACTTCAATGGAAGATGTTTCCTCCACATCTGATTATAGATATCCATCTTCACTTCTCTATGTCTCACATACTCCCAAGCACTTTTGACTGAAAACTTTCCATTCTTTTCTAGTAACCACCAGCTTTTGTCTAGCTCTTCTGTTACCTGAGGAGGGGGAATAGTTTCTATCACATGCTTCACATAATCTTCAGGTATATATTGAATTAAAACTTGTGCATTCCATCCTTCTGCACTTGCAAAATTCTGAACTTCTATTTCCTCCTCTATACTATCATCAGGTAGGAGGACATAATATAAAGCACCAAGATTTGTCCAGTTGTCAACCAAAAGCTAGCATCCTTTTTTTCACTTGCCACCATATCTGATGCTCCATCAATTCCCTTACTATTACCAATTTCCTCCAGATAGGGGATGCCCCTTTAGCTTGTGCAATCACAGGATGAAGCTTTTTGCAGTATTTGTTTATCATGAAAGAACTCCACAATGAAGGCTTTGTTCTGAGATTCCACCATAGCTTACAAAAAAGGGCGTTTGACACTTCAAATAATTATCTGAACCCCAGTCCACATGTATCCTTAGGCAATGACAGTGTCTCCTATTTGACCCAATGTACACCTTTCTTGTCACCAGTGTTTGATCAGAAAAACCTTAAGAAAATACTATGCATTTGTCTGATCACACCCTGTGGAGGGTTCATTCCTGATAACAGGTATACAGACATGCTTTGTAATATATGAGATATCAGTGTTGCTCTTCCTCCATATGACAGTAGTCTCCCTTGCCATGCATTCACCCTTTTGGCAAACTTTTTCACAATTGTATCATAATGTGAAATTTTGTTCCTACTGTAGAATATTGGACATCTAAGATAAGTGAATAGAAAGAGGCCTTGCCTAATTCCTGTGATTTGTTTCAGCCTTGAGACCAAGCCACTCTGCACCTTTTCATGAGCATAGAATGCACTCTTATTCAAAATTTACCAACTGGCCTGATACTTTCTCATATCTATTTAACACTCTCATCATCAATTTTACTGAGTATTGGTCAGCAGAAACAAAGAGAATTGTGTCATCAGCATATGATAAATGATTAATTTTTGGACTCTATTTGGGCATACCATACTCCACAAACCTTGGATTTTTATACAATGCATTTAGTCCCCATGATAAGGCCTCAGCAGCTAAAATGAAAAGGGTAGGGGATAGAGGATCACGTTGTTTAACTCCCCTTGATGACTTGAAAAATCCATGTACTTGCCCATTCAAGAGAACTGAATACCAGTTGTTTGATAGTAGCTTGAACACCATGTCAATTATCACCTCACTAAAACCAAATTTCCTAAGAACTTTGGTGAGGAAGAGCCAAGAGACTCTATCATATGCCTTGGTCATATCCAGTTTAACCACCATATTTGCTGTTTTGGTTCTCTTTTTTATATCTCTGACAATCTCCTGTGTGAGTAGTACCTTCTCCATGATACTCCTTCCCTTCACAAAAGCTGATTGATTCTCAGAAATCAAACCAAGCAGCAGTTTTACTAATCTTTCATGTAGTACCCTTGAGATGATCTTGTTTGTAAAATTGCTGAGACTGATTGGTCTCAAATCTGAGAAACTTTGTACCTGCTCTTTCTTAGGGATAAGAATCAAATTTGTATGAGTGATGAATCTTGGTAGTTATTGCCCCACAAAGAATGCCTTCACCATATCCACCACATCTAATTTGACTATCTCCCAACATGATTTGAAAGAACAATCTTGTGAATCCATCAGGACCTCAAGCACTTTCTCCATTCAAGGAAAATACTGCTTTTTTGACCTCTTCTTCAGCTGCTAGCTTCTCCATGGTCAGATTCTGATCTTCTGTGACTAGGGTAGGGATATGCTTTAGTAAACCAAACTTAGATGGAATTCTATCTTCTTCAAATTGCTTCTGATAACATCTGACTGCTTTTTGTGAAATCTCCTTTTGATTGGATAGCCAATTTTCCATTAGCATCTTGGATGTTATCCACTCTGAGCTTCTTTCTCCTCCTTTTTACATAAGCATGGAAGAACTTTGAGTTTCTATCTCTATCTTGAAACCATGTTAGTCCTGATTTCTGTCTCCAAAACTGATCCTCCAAGTGTAAGAATCTACTGAGGTCTGCCTGCACCCAATGTAGTCTTTCTCTATTCTGTACCATTGGAGATGTTTCAAGCTGATCCTCATGGATTTTGATTACCTCTTCCAATGATGTAATTTGCTGAAAAATATTGCCATATGTGTTCTTGCTCCAACTTCTCAATGCATTCTTCACCTTTTTGAGCTTGTGATGAAACTTGGTAAATGGATTTCCTTCAAAATCTATACACTAGTGGTGCTTGATAATCTAGATATAATGCCCACTATCAAAGTAACTCATCTGTCCAACCTTTTAAAAATACGTGCTTCTTCAGCTCTTCCATTCCACCATGTATATGTACTACCTACATATCCCAGATCCTATAAACCACAACTGCTAAGACAGTGATTGAAATTTGCTACTTCATTATACAAGACTGGTAGACCTCCTAATTTTTCCTCTTTTGTAGATATGACATTGAAGTCACCTCCCACTAGCCAAGGTAAATAAAAAAGATTAGAAACCTTGCTAATGGAATCCCATAGCATTCTTCTTTCTCCAGCATTACAAGAGGCATACACCACTGTTAAAACTATATGACAGTTTAAACTTTGGTGAAACAGCTTCAAACGTAGGTTGGACCAAATTTCCTTTATTTTATCATACAGCTTTTCGAACTAAACATCTACTGCCTTCATGTTTTCCGGATGCTGAAGATAGTACGTTTAAAGCACTAGTTGTTTATGCATCTTCAAGTTAATGGGTTTATTAAGTTAGGTTTAAATTTTTTGATAGTGTCTGATAATTAATTTAGCGACAAGGGTTATATCGTCCTCTTGACATTTATATGGTTAACTTCTTGTTTAACGTGAATGTTAACTATCAAATTGTATTGTACAACAACAACAAAATAACACCTCATGAATCCTAAACAAGTTTGGTCGGCGACATGAATCCTCACTTAATACCGAACAATTTGAAGGTTTCAAAAAACAAATTTGGTTTCTTGATGCCAATGCTCTAATGCTATACTTAACATGCTCTAATTTCTTGCAGCGTCAACATTAAACCCTTCATCAGAGTTTGCACTGTACCGAAATCCAAAACCCATAAATGATTGAAACTTTTTGTCATTGGTGGATTTCTTGACATATGCAAAAAATGTCACAGGGTCATGTTCAGCATAAAGGTGAGTTTATTTGTTGCCAGTTCTGTTGACATTGTTATTACCAACAACATTATGTATCAATAAACGTATTACACCTAAATGCTAATATCCATTTTGAAGTAGCTTTATTTAACGTGACTTAAATTTTGAGAGTTCGAAAAAGGGTATTAATATCCCATGAAAGCAAGAAAAATCCCGAGAGGCTTTTAAAATATGGATGTAATGATTTTTAACATCAGTTGTTGACATACGTGTTTTCCTTGAAAAATAAAGGGCAGCCCGGTGCACTAATCTCCTAGTATATGCGGGTCCAGGGAAGGATCAGACCACAAGGGTCTATTGTACGCAACCTTTCTACATTTTTGCAAGAGGCTATTTTCACGGCTCGAACCGTGACCTCGTGGTCACATGACAAAAACTTTACCAGTTACGCAAAGGTTCCCCTTTACATGGTATTTATTCGAGATCAGGAATGCATCAATTAAACGCCCCTTGTTTTCTAGTCCCAACGGTTTGAGAGTAACCAGTTCCTCTCCCATTCTATCATCGAGTTCGATCACACATTTCCTTACGAATTCTAACTCATTAGTTAAATCGGATGTGGTTTGTCTATCCTCTATCTGCTTCTGGCGATGCATCTCTTCCTTCGCTTGTTTCCGTCTCCTAAGTAGACGTAACTGGAGCTGAGTCTTGGACTCTGTGTGTTACACCTTGTAGTTTTCTACATTAAGATTCGTCGTACGTTAGCTGTCTTAATTTTGGACACCGAAATTTGTTTCAAGGATATATGGGGTTGGACATGTTTAACTTGTATTTATGAGTGTTTAAATTCATGTTTGGTGTGTTACGGAAGGATTGGGGAACAAGTGAATTAAGGAAAGTAAGTTTTTAGAACTTTGCAGAATAGATGGGAAAGGTTTCGTATGATAATTTTGGTCTAACTTGAGAAAAAAATATCTCTTAGTATATCAGGAGTTTTGAAGTGAAACAAAAGCCTAAATTGAAGTTCAGGAAGTCTAGTTTCCAACGCAACAAACCCCGCATCGATCCGACATCAGAATCAAACATTATGAACATTTCAAGAAGGGCTGCCAGAGCAGGGATTAACCGTGCGCGAACGCGCCAGGAGGTGGCACGAACGAGCAGAGGAGCACTGAGGTTCGCGCAAAGAAAATTTTAGGTCAGTGCAAACCGACTGTAAAAAACAATATAAAAAAAGGATTTACCCCTCATTTGCACTCAACCGCCCCTCAAAAATGTCCCAAACCCTCCTGGAACATTCTCCCAACTTCCACCCATTAAAATTTTAGCTCAAATCAAGTGAAATCTTAGGAATTAGGTTCGGATAGCGTATAGTTGCCATTATAGTATCGTATTGCGGTGGATCTTGGCTTGGATTCAAGGTAAATATTGAAGATATTGCGGTTCTAGTGAGAACAAGATATGAATCTCTCCTTATTGATATTGATTTGGGTTTACTTACGAAGATAGAGCTCTTACATAGTCGTATAATGAATTAGTTGACTGAGAAATCGGGTAAATATCATGTGGGATTTTTTATGGAATATATTGGTACTGAGGATGATGTTGTTGATGCTAGTGTTGTTGTTGGTTTTTGGTATGGTGATTTTGGGCTAGGGATATAGACACAGATGATGTTGTCCGAATTTCGACAGCTTCTAAAAGGATTTAATTTGAAGGCTTAAAACGAGCATGTGGCGATGAGCTTAACAATAGTATGAATTCTTTTGAATGTAGATTTATGAGCTTGGGAGGATAAGCGTTAGGTTGGGAAGATAAGCGGTAGGTAGTTAAGGAGACCAAAATGGTATGTTAAGGCTAATCCATTTCTTTCTAAAGGCATGATTCTCCTCTTATGAACCCATACATGTTTTCCATAACATCCTTATTCCTAAAAACCTAGAAGTTCATGATTCTCAAAGTACTTATGATGTTAAAGATAGATATTTTCTGTGATGATAATGATGATGATCCTATTTTTGGAGATTCCAAAGCGTATGGTTTTGATGCTATTATGAGATTATTGAGCTTATTTCATGATTTTCTTGATTTTATTCATTGTTGTTGATCTCACCTTATGATAATTGTTCCTTCAATGTGAGATACAACGATAGTGATTGTTCCATAAAGTAAATCAGAGGCTACCAACCTTACGTCACTCCGATAGAGTAGAAAGGTTTAATTGGGTTTTATATATATAATACCGAGCCTTAATGGCCGGGTAGGATACTATATCTAATACCGAGCTCATATTGCCGGGTACGATATATATTGTGTGCATACCACTACAGTTGGGTATGGATGTTATCGAGCCTTACTATGGCCGGGTAATCTTTTGTGAATATACTCGGGCATGGCGGAGCCCTACCCGTCTTTATGAATTTCTGTATTCTATATAGAGGCTCGCAGACAGATGTATGTAGCTAGATGTCCCATAAACTTACCAGTTCCAATTGTTGTATAATATTTTGGCAGCCTTGTTGGCTTGTGTTATGGGCATAGTTGTTGATGATTATACAGAGGTGTGTCGTTATCTTGTGACATATGCTCTTACAGATTATGATATTTATGAGCTATCTTTGTGGTCTACCTAAAAATGATTATGAGATGTATGTTCAGAGGTGCTCGGTAGGTTAGCTCTAGGTGCCCGTCATGGCCCTCTAGTTGGGTCGTGCCACTGCGTCTTGGATGCAGTTGTTAACATTTGGTCTAGGAATGATAGTCCTTGTAAACCTGCCATCAACCAAGCTTTATAATCTCGTCATACACAGCTCAGAATCTGTCTCTGGCCCATGAAATTTTCACATTTTCCATTTTTGGATGATTTCACCACTATTAGGAATTTTGTCGTCCTCATAGCCGATCACATGTATATTCATGTCCCCTACTTGGGGTATTTCCCATTTTCTCCCAAATTATCTTATGACTCCAACATGAGCATGAGGTCGGATCCTTCTAATACCTATGAACGGTAAGAAAGGAAGCCTTCTACCTCGAACAATAACACTCATGTAGATGAAGTCATTGAATATCCATTGAATACACTCTTCCATCAACGCTGAAAATACTTGGGCCCAACCTTCTTTAGACCACATACCTCAGAAATTTCTCAGGAAAAGCCTGGTGACTTTGAACTCGAGGTCATTACCACTAATCTGGGCATCTTGTGCTTGTGTTCCCTCGCTTTTGAGCAAGTGTTTGATCATCCACCTTGGTAATTGTAGATTATATCCTTGGAAATATCTATGGCCATTTCTGTATCTACCCTACTTATTGATTATCAAAAAGCGAACCCCCCAGCCCTTCCCACATGGGGCTACCCCTACCCTAAGATAAGATGACACATTGCAGCAAAGATAAGGGGTGCCAAACAGAAATAATTGGTCACTTTATTTTTGGTGAACCATAGAATATGGCATGAGTGACCATGATGATGTGGGAATCGATTGCGAGGCTAGAGCCTTGAGGGACAACCATGGTTCCAAATAGGCATATGGGGAATGCTAAGCCTCTAGTGTCCTCTCAAGCTCGGTAAGTGCTGAATTCTCCCTTATATTTTATAAATCCATCTGGACTGCCAAAACTAACATAAAGGTTGTGAAAGGACAAGCTTGGGCCATGTACCCAATCTGCGCTGATGAGAGAAAAATTATCCATAATGTCTCGAGCAATCAGTTTGTGAAGGACAAATATATTATGATCAGGCTTCTTTATCCTTTTCATATACAGGCCGATATTGTCTAACCAATCTCTGATTTCTTCTATAGTCGGAGTCATCTCAACATCCCCGAAACTGAAGACCTCATTATCCGAATACTAGTGATCACCTCAATCAACTCTGGCCATACTACTATTTTCATTAGGGGCAGTATATGGTCGAGGTTATCGGTGACCTTTCTTTGTTGACTCTTATCTAGGTTACACCACCACACTTTCAACAGAGCGACAACATCAACGACCATGTCAATTTCAAGTTCTGGGCTATCTAAGAAAAACGATTAAGGTCCTGTCTCAGTAGCAATTGTTCAGATTTTCGGCATATACATCTTTCAAGTTTTCACATAGTTGGATGCAGAGTGTTTAGGTCGTGGACCATTTTGACACATGGCGGTCTACTAATGAACTTAATACACCTTGGGTATTAAGTCAACTTAGGCAGATATGGTAAGTCAGTTTTTGGCTTTTCTCTACTCTAGGATGACTAGATTTGGCTTTAAAAAGAGACCGAGAACGCGAATGGAAAACTCTAGGTGGAACAGTTGGTGGCTATTGGATGGCCGCGAAACAACGACCCGTCAGTGTATTCCTAAATTAAGGGGTTTGTAGTGAAAGAGGCCTATGAAATCGCATAACTGCTTTGTGTTCATGTGAATCTAATTGGTGCCATTTGGCAGAATTATGCCATGAGTGCAATGTCAGTGTACTTATAAAATAAACAGATAGTGTGTAATTTAACAAATAAAACAAACAAGGGCTAGCCACAAAATGTCAATAAAATCCTTTTGGTTAGAACCTAAATGAAATCTCTACTAGAGTCGCCATTTGTTACGATCCACTTTTAAAATTGCGTATAACAACGTACCAATAACTTGATTTTTTTTAAACACAGAATTACCACCTAAAATTTCCACAATTTGGAAACATTTTTGAAAATAGTATTTTCAATAACCTTTATCTAGTACTCGACCTGTTTCAAAATATTTGTCTGGTTTTGACTTGACACAGAGTAAACAAGACTTTTGAATCTTGGGTCTTAAACTAAACATTTGTTAAATTTACAAAAATGCCCTTGTTATACCCCATTTTAACGGGTCAAAGCGGAGTACAACATATTGGTGATTCCTAATTATTTGATTTAAGGAGTCACCACCTAATTATTTTAACGGTGAATTAGGACACCTATTTTAACTAAGTAAGTGCTAAAAAAAGTTAACTCCGATTAATAGTCTACTTAACTTAATAATTCTAGGTAAGGGTTCTTAGTTATCCTAAACGGAAGGGGTAAGACATCCTTTAAGATCCGCTAAAATACGGTTAACCGGCCAAACTTAGGTTAAACAAAAAGATTAAAATGTATTACAAAAAGAGTTTAAAGAAAATAAAATATTTATTATAACTAGGTGCGGATTAACTTTTAAATACGGTAATACATAAAATTTGCTTATTTTAATTATAAACTCTCAAACGAAGTGTAAAGCCATTGCAAATTAAAAGAGAGATCAAATTAATTAAAAACTTGATTTTTAAAGTATCAAAAGAGTGTGAAGGCATTTAATTCCAGTTGAAGAAAATCACCAAATATTTAACTTGCTTGCAGGGTCATAAATAATTTTTGAACTTGAACTTGGTTTTTTTTTTTTTTTTTTTACCTATGCTCAATTGTAAAACATGTACAACTGGACCAAACTTGAAGAATTGTATGTGAAAAATATGCTTGAGCCCACATTTGCATATCAGTGACGTTTCAAACTTCAAAAAAACGTGATCCTCTTAATTCAAAGATATATGCTCAAGCCCCCTGAAAAAAAATTAGTTATTCTGATAAAAATTATATCACATCTTCTTTGCAAAGCTTATAGTGACAAGAAAAGAAAGTCACAAGTATAGACTTGAATGTTTCAAAGAAAAAGTTGTAGGTACTATAAGTAACTCTAAAATAAGAAGAAGAGAAAGGAACAAACGAAATTAACTACTAGTTTCTCCCTTATGTCAACTACCCTTTCTAGGTTCATAAAATTCTGGGCCTAATCCTTCTAATAGAACCAAAGTATTCAAGACACAACCAAACAAATAAAAGCAGCAAATTCATAACAGAACCAAATAAAAGAGAAAGAAAAAAAATGATGGAAACAACTCCCTAGCTCTCATTTCATATTCGGCTAGAAGAGAGCGAAGGCAATGGCTAATGAGAGATAGGAGCGTCGTCTCGCCCCTCTTTCTGTATTCCTTTTCTGTTCGGAGGCATAAAGGGTGAGGAGAAGACGCAATACGATGTAAATGCAGGGCTTGAGTTTAGCAGCAGCCATATCGAGTCTCAATGCAAGACTCAAGAATGCTCCCATATGTCATGAAAACAAAGAAGAGAAAAGAATTAGGAAATGAGCAGATTTAATATGGAAAACAAATAGACAGAGATAAATTCTTAAATAGCATAAAGGGCAGCGTCCAACAAGAAGCAGATTGCAAGAGAAACAAACATGAAAACTTAATTGCAAGCACAAACTAAAATTCAGAAAGTTCAAAGAAGTATTATATAAGTCATTTTAAAGACTAGACTTTAACCTTAATTCCACTATCATTTAGATAGACATTGTTTAAATATAAGCCTATGCCATGATCTTAATCGAAGGAACCAGAAACCTTTACATAATAGAAATTCACAGCCCTTCCTATATGATTAACATACACCTTAAACATGCTGTACATATTATGGCTTCGGACTTGACTAATCAAACTATAGAATACTTGAGTTCTATCATTTAGCAAGAAAGAGCTTTGGGAAAATTTATTTGAGCCACACATTCCAAGAGAAACAAAACATCGCTGAAAGTAAAGAAGAGGACAATTTCTAAGCCACTCTTAGCTAACTGGACAACTATGAAGAGAACAGAAAGGCGAATTCAGACACACCACAATTGATAGTTGATTACATATATTTAAGATGGTTGCTTAGCTAAAGACTTGGATGTTAAACATCTGAATTCCAGGAAGGCAAAGTACGAAAATAAAATAACTCTGAATACTTAGCACAAGAACTAAAGCCCAGGATTAATCTACTGTAATCATTTGAACAAACTAAAGTTTGAGGGAAGATAACAAGCCTTACGCAAATGCCATTAATCGTTGGCTCCTCAAACTTATCACGACATGCTTTTAAAACGCGGACTGAGTCACTTTTAAAAAGGAGTGAAGTTGAAGATCTTCACTGTTTTGCGATATACTTTTGCAAAACTTAATTAGTGGTGAAATCCTCTTAAACTTCATGCTAATACTTAACTAGTGAACCCTTTAATTTACATCTTAAATCAGTTTCAAGCAAAGAAATAAAACGAAGACTAAGATTGATACTTGTGAAATCATTTGAGGACTGAATTAGGACCTACAATCAACAATCTAAAAAAGACTAAGCCAATCTTAAGCCAATCATAGTGAACTCTTTGACAGATCCAAACTAATCCCGAAACAATGAAAGGAACCGATAGTTATGTGAATGAATAGGATTCAAAATTCTCTATTTATGACTGCCTAGGTATATACATACAACAAATATGTCAATTTTGGCAAAGAGAATGTCATTTTATGCAACAAAGCAGGGAGAGGAGGGAGTTTAAATTATTCCATATTAAGATCATTAAAACCAGTTCCTACAAGAAATTTAGACATGAAGAAAACAACATATGGATTAAACTTTAAACTAGTTTGAAAAGCAGAAA
Organism: Lycium barbarum; assembly: GCF_019175385.1. Lineage (NCBI taxonomy): Eukaryota > Viridiplantae > Streptophyta > Magnoliopsida > Solanales > Solanaceae > Lycium > Lycium barbarum. Next base: position 120,771,965 of record NC_083340.1, on the reverse strand, counting down.
GGCAGAATCATAATCTCTCTTAGTGAAAGAAAGAATAACTGAAGATTCTCAACAAGGGAACTTATTGCACATTTAGGTTGACTAAAATAAATTCTTCTTCTTGTTAAAGGCTCAAAACATATAAAACAATCACAACAGCACATTGCATACAAGAAGCTACTTAGACATTTCATGGTCAGATCCTAATTCCCAAAGGGCCCTTTTTTTAGTAGATCACTCTTAGTTACACTCCAAACAAAATATGAGCTTCTTCAAAAATGACATTCTTTTCAGAGGTTAGCTAAATTGAAACAAGCTAAAGATCCAAACAAACACCATAACCCAATAGTAATTGATCTAAACAGATTCCTCTCTACTTACTGCTAGCCAAACAATAAGCAAAGATCAATTATAGCGTTATACTTAACAAATTTGAACTAAGTGACTGCATATCAAGGTTGCCATACACTTAAGCATATTTAAAGGAACATCTTAATGACTATTGAAACCTAAAACATCATCTAATCTCGTTAATGTAATTTAAACCAGCCCAAAAACTGAAGCTATTAGGTGGCATTCAATAGCAGATATAATCCTCCATGAATTTATACAAGTGTCTCGTGCTTGCAGTTAAATAGGTACATCATACTTATTAGAATCAACATTCGCAAGGGTAAAAAATAACTCCATGCCTCGTACTAACTAATGCTTAACACAACAAGAAACTCTAATCACATAGTACTACTAACTTTAAACTAAGCGGAAAAACGAAACTACATATTGAATACAACAGAACTAAAACATGAAAACAGGACTAAGATGTGAAAGAGAATTACTGACCTTTTTTTAGTGCAGTGAACAGGACACTTCGGCCACCGATCTACGCTCGAACTTCAACCACTTCGAACTTGAAAAACTTCTGATCCAATGCTAGGCAGAAATAAAAGTCTTTTTTTTTTAGAGTGAAGTTGGCTTTTTGCGATACAGATTTCAGATCAGATCCGTGGCTGTTCAGCCCTCCTTAAATGAATGCTAAAGGGTCATATTTATAGCTACGAGCTACGGTTTTGGGATGTTTTTGGGCGGGATTTTTAAGCATCAGATTTGAAATTTAGTCAACACAACCGTTTGAATATTCACGTGATTTGGTTCACTTCTTGCCCGAAATGGTGAGACCTTGACTGGAATGGAGAGATTTAGTGCGTCTTGATGCAAGAAAGTGAGAAAGAATCGTTTCTTGGTCACTGCTACACTCTAAAATCAGATGAGAGAGATTGCTTTCCTCGAAATGGTCTAACGCTTCTGATTTGAGAACAAGAAGCTTTGGCAGTTTATCAGAAAATGGAAAATAGCACTGTAGCGGCGGATGTTGGATGAAGGAGACGTTTGCTGAACGTTTGGGATAAGCTGTTAGGTTAAAAGAATTATGGGCTGCATCATTGAATGGGCTCAGAGAGATTTGGGCTCTCCATTGGGCTAATGTATAGTCTTCTTGGACTGAAAAATACCCTCTTCTTATATTCCTTTGGGCCTTTAAATTTAAATGAAAGACCCTTTTTTAATTAACCATATAATAACACGTGTTAAAATATTACTTAATACAAAAATATATATTCATTAGCACTCAAATAAAATAAAATAAATAAAATTATATGATGTCGTAATAGTTGCGCGATAACATTTATGAAGTCTGAAAGTAAGTAGTAAAATAAATGAGATGTGTTTTCGCGTAAGATGCTAAATAGGAAAGCTAAAAGTGATCATGACGATCATAATATTAAGCGATGGCAATATGATGAAAATAACAATAATAATAATAATAGTAGTAGTAGTAGTAGTAATAATAATAATAATAATAATAATAATAATAATAATAACCAATGACTATAGTTGGATAACGGAAAACGATGATATTAGTAAAAGCTAATTTGTAATAAATATTAATAATTATTCTTAAGTTATCAAAAATATTAGAAGCGCAAATAAATATTGCGGAAGAAAGGCGGGACAAAATTGGGTGTCAACAACCCTTTAATATTGTGATCTTAAACCCGTCATGTGGAAAATTGTAATTAAAGAGATGCCAAAACGGAAAAATGCATTCTTTCTTAAACAAACCAAAAAGGAAAGTAAGACAAAGAGGGAGTATCAAAGAAAAGGTAAGGGTGTTAATGATTTCCTAAGGAAAGGTATTAACTATTAAGCATCTCGGGAAATCCGTAAATGCAGTTACTAGTGAAGATAAACATTTTTGGCTAAAAGAGTATAATTTGTTTAAAAAATAGGTGAATAGAGTAATAGGTTTATTTAACTAATTATTTATTAAATTAAAGAAAATATTTAAAATGAGTAAAATAGAATCATAATTAATACTTAATCATTTGTAGCATTTCCACTTTGTGAAATAGTTCAATTATTTCAAGTGAAGTTTCAACATTTTATCATATATATCTGAGTTACGACTTTGAAGTAAATTCAACTTTGGAACTAGACGAATAAAATTATTTTAGACTTCTAGTTTAATAATGTCAGGACCCAAAATCGCTTGGTCGTGCGCGCACCTACCATTTCCTACCTTGGTAGGCTAACCCTTCCCTTACCCAAAGTACAAACTATAAATGCGGAAGACCAATGCATTTAATAATAAATCTCAATATCAATTAAAAGAGAATAAGTGCGGAGTACATCTTCTACCCAAGGTATCTAGTCTAAGTGAGCACAAGTGCTACTAATAAGGACATAGGTCTGAATATATAATAAGAACTATCTGGATGTTTCCATATAAGGATCATAACATCAAAAGGAATACTATCTGGAAGTAGATGACAAGGATATGAAGAATGGAAACTCGGGTTGCAGATTTGGCAGTAGCTCACCCTAAGTCTCCCACAACACCGTCTCAGGAAACACTCTCGAGGATTAGAAATAGAACCTGTCACATACTCTACACCCCGAAAAGGAGTGTAGCAAGGTAGCATCAGTGCAAACAACACATACTGAGTAGGCATCATAGGCCGGCATCAGTTAGTTCACATACATAAAGGAAGAGACTGAATAATAGACATGCTCACAGTCAAGTATAGACAGATCACAGTCCAAGAATAAGAACTCAAGTACAGAAGGATCAAATAGCTGAATCATAGCCTATGGTGAAGCATCTAACACGTCTGCCCAGTTTTCCATGATTCCTCAGAATAACCACAAATGCCAGTATGACCAACAATAGATCTCTGTAACCTTAAGTCATAGCCTGGAGAAAGTCTCTAATCTTCAAATCCTTCAGTCCCCAAGTATGTATTAATCCGACACACGACAACTCAAGTCAATAATCAACCAAGGAAAATCAATGCGAAAACGCACCATGCAATACAATGAGTGCAACAACCAATTCTGGGATGTGGATGGATGTAATATGAATGCACGTGCAATGCAATGATAAAAAAATGCTCCGGGTGGAATACCTCCATGCCTCGATAGTCACGGCATATGGGGCACCCGCTGTCACACCCCGACGAGGAGCATGACGGGCACCGACCTGTAGGCCGAATGCCACCCGGCGTAACAGTTACCATAATTATCATATAACTGCTATTCAATATAATATAGGGAAAAGGGTAAAAAATGCCGCTCTACTTTGGGAAAAGGGCTAAAAATATCCTCTGAACTAATTTTGGGTAAAAAATAACCCTCCCGTCATTAAAGTTTTCAAATATACCCCTGTCTTAACGGAAATCCGCAACATAAACCAATTTCATTTTTAAACCTGCTCCATTTAAAACTGACCCAGCTAAATAAAAAATTCATATGGGTTGCCTGCTCCTGTGCTTAGTGGCTCCAGATGTAGGACTCGGGAACAAGTTGGTCGGATATGGGTTTTTTATGTAGTTGGGTCGGTTTTAAATGAAGCGGGTTTACAAAATAAAATCGGGTTATGTTGCGGATTTCCGTTAAGACAGGGATATATTTGAAAACTTTAATGACGGGAGGGCTATTTTTAACCCAAAATAATTCTGGGGGATATTTTTAGCCCTTTTCCCAAAGTAGAGGGGCATTTTTGACCATTTTCCCATATATACACACATAAGCAAGCCGACAAGGCTGCTACAAACATCATGAGTGTCATAAAGCTAACAAGGCTATCAGGAGAACATCAGATCCAAAACAAGACCAACGAGGCCAGACATAACATCTACATACACCACTATGTCTATGAGCCTCTAAGAGTGTGCATACAAAAGCATAAAGGTCGGGACAGAGCCCCAACGTACCCATAGCATATGAACATATATCATGGTTACATAAGTATACCAAAAGATAGCAAGTCCGGAGTAGTAGCACTTGCTGACACCCACCGAAGCTAGAAGTCCTACTGAGGTTGCTCTCCGGTATACTTGTCAGAACCTGCAGTATGAAATGTAGCATCCCGTAGGATAGGACTTTAATTACGGATAGAAGTACTAAGTATGTAAGGCAGGAAACAATGACGTAAATAAGACATAAATATAAAGGATAGAAGTAACCTGAGCCATCTGAGGACGTACAATATGCAATGCATGAGTTTAAAAATCATATGCAAGTATATACAACTAGTAGCATCATTATCGTGTCATATTCATATCACATCATCTCGCATCTCGGATAACTCGGATAACATTATAACATGCCCACTGCAGTGGTGTGCCCATCGATGTGCTTGCTCAGCCGACTATAGCGCGGTGCGATGTAGTAAAATAGTGTGTATATATATATATATATATATATATATATATATATATATATATATATATGCAAACTATGCCTGTGCGATGCACAGAATCCAACATGATTAATTTAATTACTCAATTTAGTTAGTCTTTATGATTTGTATATTTTGCAAAAGTTATTGCGATTTTCCTTAGCGAGTCTCCATATTTTTTTTTCTTTTCCTCTTATTTTCCCCCTTAATTTCTCAATTGTTGTTAAAATTTGTTTTATTTTGGTTATGTCCACCTTTTTTATATTTAGTAAGTTGACAATTTAAATATCCTACATGCCATGTTTATAATCACAAGATTCAAAGGATATTTTATTATATTATACATAATTTTAATTTGGAATCATAAGATTTGAAAGTCTATCTTTATTTCTTAAACTCTAGGTCTAGTCAAACGCAAACACTTAAATTGAAACCAAGGGAGTATATGCCAAATGAAGGAAATGAAAGGACAATGGAGATACTGCGGACCCGTGGGACATAAACAGTAAAAACACAAGAGGTAGAATTAATGTTCAACTTCTGAAATGTACACATGTTAGTCCTTGTTTAGAGTACAATTTCAATTGCTTTTTGTACAACTTATTATTATTATGTTCGTCCACCTTGGGCGTTTATATATAATAGAAATATAAAAAAATATGGAATAGAAAAATAGACATATATTTTTAATAATGTAGCCAAGTAATATGGGATGGAGAGAGTACTTCATTTTATGTAGGAGAATTAAAGTTGAACTACATACATCTATACATGAGAAGAGAATAAATATTCAGCAAGAACGTGAAAAGTCAAAAGAGAACACGTAAAAATGCAGGAGAAATTAAATACGTTGGAGAATTAAAATTGAAGTGCATATGTATATACATGAGAAGGGAATAAATATTAAGTACTATGACATATGTAAATATTCAGCAAAAATGTGAAAAGTCAAAAGTGAACAAATAAAAGTGCACGGAGGAAATAAACATGTGTTGAAGAATTACAATTGAAGTGCATACATGTAGACATGAGAAGAGAATAAATATATAGTCCTATGACATATATCCAGGTGGGATTTATTAATTCTTAACGAACGTGAAAAGTCAAAAGTGAACAAGTAAAAGTGCACGGAGAAAATAAATTTGTGTAAGAGAATTAAAATTGAACTGCATACGTCCATACATGAGAAGAGAATAAATATTCAGCAAGAACGTGAAAAGTGAAAAGTGAACAAGTAAAAGTGCACAGAGGAAATAAATATGTCGAAGAATTAAAATTGAAGTGCAAACTTCTATACATGAGAAGGGAATAAATATTAATATTAAGCACTATAACATATGTCCATGTGGGATAAAAAAACAGTTGATTAAAGTGTACAAGTTATATAGCTTTTGGTATAAACATTCATTGCGTGTACAATTTGTAAAGCTTTGGGTACAGGTATGTATTGCTGTGTTGGTCCTTGTTTGTCCTACCCCAACTCCCATTTCTATATATTTATATATTATAGATATATATAATGCATGAGGAGCCAATGAACTAACATTGAGCCCTTCAAAGTGACGTAAGGTCGGTAACCTTCGAATGAATTATGAAATTCGTATCGAAGTCAAAGAAATAACTTAATGATGATGAATATGATAATATTTCAAGAATTATTGGAGAAGTATATCAAACTAATTGGGAAACAAGTAAGTAGTCCAATAAAGAACATCTATGAGAAGTGATACATGATTGGAATGAATTGTTATGGAACGCTTGTGTTCATATTCTAGTTGGATTCGTGCCAAAGAAAGAGGGAAACGAACATCTTACATACCTTAATTCACCGAGCCGAAAAGATTCCTTATCCCGAAACCCACTCGTCCCTTGCCCCTACATGGCGATATATGACCTTAGTTAGGCCTTAATTGTTCGTATACCACGCAGATGTGGTGTATCTTTGAGACTATTTGATTTGGGGTTAAGGGAATTCGGGCATCATTTCCTTTGTTTATACTACATTCCCATGATCTCAACAACAACCAAAACCAACATCAAAGGCATATGATCTAATTCAATATTCATATAATTCCATTAACAACATCCCATAAGAGGGTTACGCTATCTTTCGCCCAATTAGGCTTAACACGCGACAATCTAACAAATATAACTTCAAATTAACCAAATTCTTTGATTATAGAGAAGGAATCTTACCTCAATTGGGTTAATTAGTACTTGCTACTTGTTTGGACTAGACATACACCTTTCCTACAGCGATATAAAGATGAAATCTAAGCTCAGAACGTTACCCGCACTTCCCGAGCCTAGTTGGATGATAGATTGCAACACTTATGATGGAGATTGGTGTAGAATCATTAGGAGAGTGTAAACATATGCTATGATGCTTCTAGATTTGGAGAAGTATGGTGGAAATAACATAAGAGGGGTATTTATACTTGTTAAAGTCGGTTGCCACCGCCTCAACTCAACGTGCACATTCACAAACTGTCAACATGTTGACAGTTCGTCCATGTGCAACAATCGAGTTGCATCAAATAAATCGTCCAATTTTGTATGAGTCGTATCTTCCACTGTACATCTCGAATTTGCGATTAATCAGTTGCATTAGAAAGAAAACTCTCTGAACTTCAATTTGCATAGGTTATGTGTTTCATAACTCCTCATATTCGAGAATATATACCTCTCTCAAGTTGGACTACAAACCTCGTCCCAAATTCTGCCATGTTTTTCCCAAAATTTTGACAAACTTAATTCCTTCGATTCGTTTGATCCTAGAACCTTTAGACACTTTCTTAGCACTTGTTAAAAGTCTTCCTTAACTTTATAAGAGTTCTATGGCCCTTCCGGGCTTACGTTAGTTTACTTATGACACTAGCGATATGAAATTTTCCAAGGTGTAATAGTAGCCCTTGTGGGCCTAAGGAGGTCCTCAACTGCAAGCATACGTCGACGAATTCGTGACGTACTTGGTTTTTGGAGAGCGAGATGTAACATTCTCTCCCCCTTAAGAATATTCGTCCTCAAATGTTTAGAGAACGTGAGGTATACTTGTTTATGCTACTTTCTGCAAAAATTCGGCAGAGTTTCTACTATAAATTGGGTATTACCAATGCCTGCGTACAACGAACCCAATCTACATGCCATATAAGATACCGTATTTGATAACACATAATCATACAATAACATAATAGCATTTACCATTACATTGCCCCTTTAAAAGTTTAAATATGACTTTTACCTTACAAGTCATTTGATGATGTGAAGTTCCGTCTGGAACAACATCATCTATATTATAGAGCAAGTGTTACATTTGAATCTTGGCATACTTGTTTCAGTCAATGTCATTGAGAGAGGTCGAAGAATGTTTAGCTATTAAGTACCTGTAGCAAGGAATAAGTGAGGGTATTTGGACTTCATTTCTGCCTCAGCTTTCCACGTCATCTCTTCCCTGTCCTTACTTCTCCACAGAACCTTTATCGAAGTCACATCTTTGGTCCTAAGTCTGCGGGCCTATCTGATGAGGATGGAAATTGGTTCTTCCTCATAGGATAGATTCTTTGTGACTTGTATATCATTAACAGGTACGATTCTGGAGGGGTCTCCGGTACATTTCCTCAACATGGATACATGGAAGATTGGGTGGACTGCTTGTAGTTATGATGGCAGATCCAGTACATAAGCTACCTATCCTACTCGTCGGATGATCTTATAAGGTTCGATATATTGGGGAATGACTTTCCCTTTCTTATCGAACCTTATTACTCCCTTCATAGCTTATATTTTTAGAAACAGCCAATCACTTACTTGAAATTCTAATTCTCATAGTCGTACATCTGCGTAAGATTTCTGATGACTCTGAGCTGTATGCAACCATTCCTGAATAAGCTTTATCTTCTAAATAGCATAATGTACAGGATCTGGCCCATACAATTTTGTTTCTCCGACTTCAAATCAACCGGGAGGAGACCTGCACTTCCTACCATATAGGGCCTCATAAGAAGCCCTTTTGATACTGGCATGATAACTATTATTATAGGAAAACTCTATAAGAGGCAAATGATCATCCCAGCTTCCTTGGAAATCCAGTACACAAGCTCGTAGCATATCTTCCAAAGTTTAAATAGTTCACTTAGCTTGTCCATCTGTCTACAGATGGAAGCCTATACTAAGACTAACCTGAGTGCCAAGACATTTCTGGAAAGACTTCTAGAATTTTTTCCTTAAATTGAGCGTCGCTGTCATAAATAATAGACACAGGAATACCATAAAGAAGCACAATCTCCTTAATGTATAGCTTTGCATAATCTTCAGCAGTATAAGTGGTCTTGACTGGCAAGAAATAGGCTGATTTGGTCAACCTATCTATGATCACCCAAATAGAATCAAACTTGCGATAAGAACAGGGCAATCCTGTAATGAAATCCATATTAATCACTTCCAAGCCACCGGGTGTCTGGTGTTCAATCTTCACCTGTTGGCAAGTGGGGCATTGAGCTACAAAGATCGCAATATCTTTCTTCATGTCTTTCACCAATAGAAACCCTTGAGGTCACGATACATCTTTGTGGAGCCAGGATGTATATAATACCGAGAATAATGGAATTCCGACATGATTCTGTCCCCAAGTCCGGATACATTTGGAGCACACAAATGACGTTAATGTTTTAAAACCCCATTAAGATCGAGTTCAAAGGTTGAAACACATTTTTATTAACTCCTTCATTGAGATTGACTAGAAATGGATCTTCATGCTGCTGAGCCTTTACTTCCGAGGCAAGAGTCGATTGTGACATACTCTGTAGGGTAACACCAGTATCTTCTGAATTAAATAAGTGAACTCCTAGGTTTGCTTGGCGGTAAAGTTCTTTAGTCATTTCTAGCTTTTCAGCTAGCACATGCAATAAACTACCCATCGACTTACGGCTTAACACATCAGCAACAACATTGGCTTATCTAGGATGATATAAGATATCAGCATCATAATCTTTCAGCAATTCGAGCCATCTTCGTTGCCTCAAGTTCAACTCTTTTTTCTTGAATAGATGTTGAAGGCTTTTGTGATCAGTATAAATATCAACATGAACTCCGTATAAGTAGTGCTGCCATATCTTCAGAGCATAAATTACTGCTGCCAACTCAAGATCATGAGTTTGGTAGCTCTGGTCATGTTTTCGCAATTTTCTGAGCGCTCACCTTACCATTTTGCATTAGTACACATCCCAGACCTGTGCGTGAAGCATCACAATGTACAGTGTAACCCTCATTGCCTTTTGGAAGGGTGAGAACAGAAGCGGATGTCAACTTGTCTTTTAGTTCCTAGAAACTCTACTCACAAGCTTCTGATAATCGAAACTTAGTTACTTGCTGAGTTAATTTTTCTTGTGGAACTGCTATAGAAGAGAATCCTTCTACAAATCTCTGATAATATCCCACAAGGCCCAAGAAACTTCGAACTTCTGAGGCTGTTGTTGGCATGGGCCAATTCTTAACGGCTTCAATCTTCCAATTATCAACTTTAATACCCTCGTCAGATGCAATATGGCCTAGAAAAGCCACTGAAGTTAGCCAGAATTCACATTTGGAGAACTTTGCGTACAACCTTCGATCTCGCAATGTTTGTAACACCTTTCGAAAGTGATCAGCATATTCTATTTCTGAATGAGAATATACCAGGATATCGTCAATGAATACAATAATAAAGGCATCCAAGAAGGGCCAAAATACAATAGTCATTAGTGCCCTGAATGCCGCTGGAGCATTTGTCAATTCGCAGGACATAACTAAGAATTCAAAATGCCCATATCTCGTTCAAAAAGCTGTCTTTGGAATATCTTCCCCTTTTACACGTAGCTGACGATACCTTGAACTTAAGTCAATCTTCGAGAAACATTTGGCACCCTGCAGCTGATCAAAGAAATCATCAATTCAGGGTAATGGATATTTATTGTTGATAGTCACCTTATTTAGTTGCCGGTAGTCAATACACATTCTTAGTGAGCCATCCTTCTTGCGCACAAATAACACCAGCACTCCTCACGGAGAATTGCTAGGCCTTAATAAAGCCCTTCTTTAGCTAGTCCAGTAATTGCAGCTTCAATTCTTACAATTCGACAAAGGACATACGATAGGGAGCAATAGAGATGGGCTGAGTGCCTGGATACACATCAATCGCAAATTTGATTTCCCTTTCAGGAGGAAGATGACCTATTAATTCATCGGGGAATACATCCTAAAATTCATTAACTACTGGAATAGACTGTAGAGTTGGTGGTTCGGCTTCAGTACTCCTAACTCGAACCAAGTGATAAATATAGCCTTTGGAGATCATTTTACGCACCTTAAGGTAGGAAATAAACCTACCCTTTGGTGCTGGAGCATTGCCCTTTCATTTAAGAACTGGTTGGCTAGGGAACTGAAACTTCACAGTTTTGGACCAACATTCAACATCGGCATAGCAAGAAGCCAGTCAGTCCATACCTATAATGGCATCGAAGTCCACTATTTCTAATTCTACTAAATCAGCAAGAGTTACGCGACCACATATAGTAATCACACACTTACGATAAATTCGTCTTGCAATAACAGGCTCCCCGACTAGGGTAGAAACTTAGAAAGGCTTGGATAATGATTCTGGCTTAATACCGAACTTATCAGCAACTATGTAGCAATATAAGATAGCGTGGAGATATACCTCTGAACTTCAATTTACATAGGTTATGCATTCCATAACTCCTCATATTCTAGGAGATATACCTCTCTCAAGTTGGACCAGAAATCCCTCCCAAATTCTGCCAAGTTTTTCCCAAAAATTCGTGAAACTTAATTGGTTCGATTCGCTTGATCTCAGAACCTTTAGATACTTGATTAGCACTTATTAAAAGTCTTCCTTAAATTTATAAGAGTTCCATGTCCCCTTTGGGCTTATGTTAGTTTATTTATGACACTAGCGATACGAAATTTTCCAAGGTGTAACGGTAGCCCTTGTGGGCCTAAGAAGGTCCTCAACTTGCAAGCATATGTCGATGAATTAGTGACATATTTTGTTTTCGGAGGGCGAGTTGTAACACCCACGAAGTCCTTATACCTGCTGCAGCGCAGAACCCCATCCATATATATATATATAAATATTGCGAAACGTGCAATCCAGTCCAATATATGTATAATATCTATTGCGGTGCGCAACCCGATCTAATATATGTTGTGGCGCGCAACCCGATCCAAATGTATGAGTATGAATGCATGAATGATATCAATGCCAATGAGAATCTATCAATGCCAATCGTGCCACACATGGACACATCACAAATATCACGAATAATCACATCCTTTCTCTTTACAAGACAATACCCAATAAAGGAGAGATACGGGTTCGCAATCATGATAAGGCAACTAAGTATCAAGTCTAGTATCACACACGTAGCAACAAGCTAATACATCACAACAAGGCGAGGAGCCCACACTCAAACAATAATACCAAGCTCATCTCATAACAGAGTAACATGAAAGATGAGAATGCGTACAATGCGTAATATCAATGAATAATGATAACATATCAAATCAATTGTGCCACACATGGACATCTCTTGATATCTGTAATAAGTCAAGTTCTTTCCTCTATCCAGGATAATACCCAAGAAGAGAGGGATAACAATTTCACAATCACGATAAGACGACTAAGTATCAAGTCCAATATCACACACGTAGCAACAAGCCAATAGATCACAACAAGGCGACAAGCCCACAATCAAACAATAGTACCAACCTAAGTAATCCATACCAACTTATGCTTTGCTAACCGAAGTCTAATCATAAGGTAAGCTATAACCTAACTAGCAGCTAAGCAAGAGCCATGAACAATCAATCCCTCACATTGTCTTTCTGGAGAGCCTTCAAGTACTCTAAGTCTATCCATAATTGAATTCTAAGTTAAAATAAGAAACAACAATACCTATATTTCTAAACTTTGCTCAAATCCAAATCCTCTATGGAAAGAGAGGAGGGGGGAATGGGTCCACAAGGGTAAAACAGGCATTTTAAGGGTGAAATTGGTAACCCAACATTCTAAAAGTTCAATCATACTCCTCAATTGCTAAATTAACTCAAAAATGCATCAATTTCACAATTCAAGTAAAAACCCCCAATTTGGGTATAAACCCTAACTTTCAAACTTTTAACTCATAAACACAAATGGAAGATTCAAGCCTATTAGTCACTAATTCTTCACTTTCCATGCTTGGGTTAGTCTCTACCCACAAATCTCATTTTGAAAGATTAAAACTCATTTAATGAAGTAAACATCAAAGCCCATCTAACTTCTCAGCATGGATTAAGGCTTAGGAAAGGTAAAGGAATAAATTCCAAGTTAGGGAACTTATCCAAAAGAGAAATTAGCCAAGATTCTCTTCAAATCGCCTCAAAGACGCTTAGGAATTATAAATGAAGTGATAGGAAAAGAAGGGTTTAACTTAGGCATTAAATAGAATATAGTCCGCGTCATCCGCTGCAGCGGTCACTAGTCCGCTGCAGGGGGCTCGCGCCAGTGCCCAACCACTCGCCATCACGAGTCTGCCACATCGAATTCCTATCCGCTGTGGTGACTCACCATAAGTTCAACATACCAGCCATAGTGGACCAGGCCCTCACTGTGGCGGGTCCTCTCGGCGTATCTGGTGCCATTAGGGCAGACACCAGACGCCAGCAGACTTCGAGTTTTTTTGAATTCGATCGCAAAATTCAATAGTTAGTCGAGACTTCCCAGATACAAATCAGATGTGCATTCACATATAGAAACACGCTATGGACTTATTCGCGGTCTCGAAATTCCCAACAAAGGTCTATTTGACCGAGTTAACACCCAAAGGCCAAAGACTAACTTTCCAACCCATAGTCCAAAATGCTCCTGACTGCCTCGGGAACCGAACTGAACATCCCACCAAGTTATAATTGACTATCCGGATCACCTCGGGAACTGTACCACCCATCCTTGTGGGTCAAAATCATAGTAACGGGACTCAAAGAAGAGTTAACTAGGGTAAATGGGCCAAAAGTGTAATAACGACGGAACGGGTTGTTGCAAATAACTTGAAAAGACATAGAAAAATCTTTACGTAAAACTACTACTCTTATTTTTAGAATTGTTATTAATTAATCTACATCTTGCCTAATGAAAGGAGGCTTAAAACTGATTTTCTGAATTTAGAAAAATTAGGACTGATTTGTAGCACACAAAACTTATTTTTAAGAAAAATTGCTAGCTTAAATAGTGAGAAAAGTTAAAAAAAATAAGGAGTAAAAGGAAAAAGGGAATGATGTGCCACCAGCAAAAAGAAAAGGCCCCCAAAGACCTACTTTTAAGAAAATGACCCGAATTAGCGCTCAGACCCAAAATAAAGACAAATTTACCCAAGTCCCACTATCTCATTCCCCTCTATTTCTTTCCCCTCTAAGAAGAGACGTATCTAGCCTTGTAGTTGGGGTTTCAACACGAAACATAAATTTATGTGTAAAAATTTACTAAAATTTTAATAAATAGTAGTAATGAACCCATAACTTTAAAAACATAATGGGTTCGATGTTAAGAATTTTTAATTAGAACCCATAAATTTTAAATCTTGGATCCGCCTCAACCTCTAAGGCAGTTTGAACATTGAATATGTCTGCTACACCAAGTTAGTGTAACGACCCGTTTGGTCGTTATGCGCGTTTTGATCATTTTATCCCCGTTGACTCTTCCCCTAGTCCCGTTAGAGTGCTTTTGACCCGCGGGGATTGGCGACACTAACGACCCGTTCAGTCGTTATAGTGTTTTTGACGCTTTTTGCCCCCGTTGACCCTTCCTCGAGCCCTATTAGTACGATTTTGACTAGCGGGTATGGGTGGCACGATTCTCGAGGTAATCAGATGAGTTTTAGTGTGACTTTTGAGAAATTGAGCTTTTAAGAGAAGGATGTTTGAGCTAAAGTTGACTTTTGGGTAAATGGACCTTTTTTGAAATTCTGTCAATTTTGAGAAGTCTGGATGGTCGTTTGTGACTTGGTGGGATGTTCGGTTCTATTCCCAAGGCACTTGGGAGCGTTTTGGGTATTGGGTTGGAATGTTGGCTTTGGGCTATTTGGGGTTGACTTGGTCAAACAGACCTCTGTTAGAAATTTCGAGGCCGTGGATAAGTTCGTAGCACATTTTTATGTGTGTATGCATATATATTTTGTATATGCGAGGCCTCGGGTCGTAGTCAGATTTCGGGTTGAAACTTGTGAAAAACCAGAATTATCTGGTGTCTTATGTCCGCTGTAGTGGCACCGAACTCGTGGTACCGGTCCCGCTATAGTAGTGGACCAACGACCATAGCATGTGTGTGATGCGTTCGTGGCGACTCGCCACAACGGACGACCATCCGCTGTGGCGTCCCCGCGATAGTGGAAGGTGACGGTCGTAGCGGCTGAGTGGGTCTTAAGATGGGCCGCCACAACGAATAGAGTCCCGCTGTAGTGTGTGTCGGGCAAATTCTCTTATATTTGCTAAGTTAAAAAACTTCAAACCCGCTAATTTCTCTCATCACTCTCTAAGTATACTTTGGGCGAATTGAATAGCTCTTGGACTAAATCCTCTTGTGATAAGTTTTCCATCCATTAGACTTCATTAATTATCTTCCATTTATCTTTCTTAATCTCTAAATAATGGTAGAAACCATTAGAATCAAAGAGGGAAGATGAGTTTTTATGACAAATTCTTGCAATGACTTCTAGACTTCCCAAATAGAAATTGATTATGAAACTGACTATTTTAATCATAGAATTTGATGGATTCATTGTCAATAGGCTTAAATCTTCCATTGTTAGTGATTAATTTGAGGATTGGAAAGTTAGGGTTCATACCCAAAATTGGGAATTTCACTTTAATTCCGAATTTTGCCTAATCTTGAGATAATTTAGCAATTGAATAATGGGTTTTGATCATCTAGAGCGTGAGTTGCATATTTCACTTTCAAAATGACCGTTCTACCCTTTGGGCTCGTTTCTCCTTTCTTTATAGTTGGATTTTACCTAAACGATAAGTATAGCAATATGAGTGTTGTTCTTCTTGATTTCTAATATAGAATTAGAATATCAATAGACTTTATGTATTTAGAGGTGCAACGAAAAGGGAAACAAACTGAATATGTTAACACATGTAAAAATGTCCATTTGGGGACTTAGTTTTGGCCATTTGGGGACTTACTGAGTCAAGACGATCTCCATTGGGAATTTCGAAGGCACGATGGAGTTGGTAGCACATTTTTACATGTGTTTACACATTCAGTTTGTTCCCAGGAGGTCTCTGATATGTCGATTCTGCGATGGTTTAGCTGCGTCTACAGGCCAGCCCAGGCGAGGCCTAGTCTACAAATACGAGTTTCTGTTGAGTTGAGGTTTCCCCGCACCTGCGAGGTCTCTTCCGGAGGGGCAGTGCCGCGCATTTGTCCTTTCCTTCGCATTAACGCAAGTGCTGAGTCATTAGTGAATTCCACCTTAGCTAACGAGTATCTGCTGAGGCGGGATCGCGTAGGCGGACGGAGTTGCGCGTAAGCGGATATCGCTGAATCAGAAACCCAGTATATTCACTATTCCAAGCGCTCTTCTTCCATGCTCCAAAATTGAAAGCTAGAGCACTAGTTGGGCAATTTGAGGAGTTCTTGGCCTTAATCTTCATTGGGTAAGTCTGTTTCACCTTAATTTATGTTTATCTGTGGTCTATGAGAGAATCAATAGTGGGATTAAGAGGGTTAGTTGGAAAGAAAGATTGTAGACTCTAAGTATTGACTTTATGAATCTTTTGCTATGTAAATGAATTTTGATTGGAAAATCTTATTTATCTAGTCATGAAATACTTGGGTTAACTAGATACTAAGTTGAATCTCTCTCAATTTTATGGATTTTGACTATGGTAAAGCTAGGGTTTCTTTCTAATTTAGGGGTATTTCATTAAAGGATGAAATTGATGATTAATTGAGTTTAATTAGTAACTGGGGAGTGGTAGCATTGGGTAATCAATTTTTACTCGAAACTCCTTTTTTGTCCTCGTGGGCCCTGATTCTCCTTAAGAGGTTGTTTTTTAGTTCGAATCGTATTATAGCAATATGGATATTGTTAGTCTCCATTTCTAATGTAGATTACTTTATTGAATAGACTTCGAACATTCAGAAGCTCCTCAAAAGGGCATGGCTCTCGTTGCATAGTTCATGCTGCTCGGCATTAAGGTAGGTTACGGTTTTTCCATTCGGTTAGACTCCAATTAGTGAAGCATATGTAGGAGTAGGATATTGACAGGGAAAGCATGTTAGGCCTTCAGGTATGTACAGAGGTGAATTTCGATTAGGTTGGTTCTGTTGTTGTTTCGTTGGGCTTGTTACCCTATTTTCCATGTTGTGATTGTGTTGCATTCCTCTCTCTCTTGTTTACGTTACTTATCATCAGAAAAAGGAAGAATAAAGAAACTAGGCTTGAATTGTGACATGTACTTATGATAAGACACGACTGAGGTCTTGATTATGATTTACTGTTGATGATGACATCATACACGACATGCATCCTCGTCTCATATATTATATTGATATTGAATTGTGACATGGTATTGATTATGATAAGTGAGAAATTGTAACATCCGAGGTCTTTGCTGGATTGTGTAAATGAGAGATGAGATCTCGTGCCTGAGGTTTCTTACTGGGAAGAGGTGAATTGGACTCGCTGCCTGAGGTTTCTTGTCGGGACAAGGGTGTACATGAACTTCGCGGGTCCCTCATAGGTCATGGCTATTGAGACGTTGAGATTTCCATCCTTAGCATGTGTGTATAGGTTTGAGGTATTGGCCATTGTATTGCATTGCATCTCATCCACTTGCATTGCATTTATATCATTGCATGGTACGTTTCCGCATTGATTCCTTGGTTGATGATTCATTTGAGATCTACTGTGGTTCCTATTACTGTGAGTCTTACTTGAATATGCTTAGTGACTGCCCTTGATTGCTTACATGTCTACTTGTTGATTTCTTTCTTCGTATATGTGAACTAATTGTTGTCGGCCTATGATACCTACCAATACATTGCATTTTACTGATATTATGTTGCTGTACTCTTTTCTGAGTGCAGAGTTCGCTATAGGATCCATGTCAAGCCTTCGCGAGTGATTCCAGAGGCATCATATCCGAGTTTCCGGGGGAGAATCATTCCAGACCCGCAGCTCGAAAAACTCTATATTATTATATCCGTCCTTTCTGTTTTGAGACAGTATTCAGACTTATGTATTTTCTATATTCAGACTTATGTAGTTTTGTAGTGGTCTCTTGTACTATGACTCGACTAGATTCTTGAGGCTTCGTTTGTACTTCCGCACTTTAGATATCTATGATATTGAGACTGTTTGAGTGTTATTTAATTTTTTGTATGTTAATACTAATAAATGGTGAAGTAAGGGGAGGGTTTGCCCACCAGAGGGGTTAGCGTGGGTGCCCGCTCGACCTATAAGTTGGGTCGTGATAGTTAGACACAAACATTCTAATAGAAGAAAATTCTTAGGGACCAAGTTTTGCTCTTATTTTTCTTGGTGTAATAATACATAATTCTGATAATACAGCCCAACTGAGAATGAAAAGCTCATATTTGAATGTGAGCAAATATGAGTGGGTTGATACTTTTTTTCTTTGATTGTATATGAGCGGGTTGAAACTTCTAGCATCTAAAGGATTTTTTGGTCAAATTGTTGTATGTAAATGATCATTTCTTTTTTTAGCTGATGACATGCTTTTAAACTTGTAGTTGATGCAGCCCAGTTGCATGGTGAGTGATGCAAAACAGTTCACCAATTTGTGTTCAGATTTTAAGGATATTGCAACGTGCAAGCATTTTTTTTAATTCTTTTTTGCTTTTCCTCTAATTTCTTAATGTGTCTGAATCGAAATATTTGTGAATCTCATTGCAAAGGGAAGGTTTCTTCTCGCCATACTGCCTTGTTCTTAGTCAAGATGTTCCTTGAATTTGGTATTCCTACTGAAATAATAACTGATGAGAACTTTGGCTCTTTTGTGTCTTTCATAATTCTTATATGTTATAGGGTATCTTATATCTATGGATCTTGTCTCTCTATAATAAATTGCACTCTAATCAATATTAATTATTTTCAAGGAAACTTTATATTTTAAGAATAAAATGTGGTAAAAATAATTAATTCCATCTTAATTTTTTAAATGACATTAAGAGTTTCACTTCATACATTCCCATTGTTTCTTCAACATTATGTTCTTTACACCCTTCAAGATGGAAATATCTTGTTTATCTTCCTTTAGTTGCAGAAGCTTTAGAAGACCAGGGAAAGCAAATGGCTGTTGCTGTTTGTGCTTCTTCCTTTGTTTTTCTACATTCATAACCATTTGCTGCCTCTAGGAACTTAAAGCAATGTAGAACCATCATCAATACAAACATAGGTCTTCCAAAGTAGTCATAGCAATTCCAGCTGTATAATATGTGTTTAATTAGTGAGTATACGTTAATTATGTATTTATTATACACAAATTATATAAAAATGATATATTTTCTATACACATGTAGGGATACATATTCGCGAAGGTCTTAGGATCATACTCAACGCGATCGCGTATTAGGTCTCACAATCTCATAGAGAGAAGGGGAGCATTGCATCTCATTCACGATGATGGTCCCACGATCCTGAAGGGATCACTTGGGAAAATTCTTAAATTCGAATATTTGAAGGGACATTTCATATTTTGATTTTGGGAGTTCTAGAGCTCGGTTTAAGGAGATTTTCGAGGCGATCTTCACGATTTGTCTCAGGGGTATGGTTCTAACCTTAATCTCCATATTTATCCATGATTCCATCATTTATTTGGTGTTTCTATCCATGAGCTAGTTGTAGAAATTGGAACTTTAGCCCTCAAGTTACGAATACGAAATTCTTCGATTTGGAGGTCGATTTGGTTCATTTTCTGGATATAGACTTTATAAGTAATGGATAAACAACTTTTCATCCAGTTTAGCCTTTGACGTCTCGGGTTTGACTTTTGGGTTGACTTTTTGGGCCCGGGTTGTTACTATATCAATATGGGTGTCATGGTACTCGTTTAACCTCATAGAATACTATTTTGCTTAGATTGAACTCATTTGGTGAGTTCAGTTGCGGTAGAGCATTCAGAAGACTTAATCTTCGGTCTGATCGAGATTGGGATCATTCGGAGGGGTTGAGGAAGGGCAAGTCTGTTTGTGAGCTTTGGGACTTCAAATCTAAGGCAAGTTGATTCTTAATAGACTCTTTATAAATTGTTTGTGTTTGTAATTAACTAGTTTTGTGGATTAATATGATAATGGGGTCCTGTACTTGTGAGGCAACAAGTACTGGTACGGGAACCGGTGCCATGTTATGGTTAATTAATGTAAAAGTGATTAATGTAGAATTTAAGAATGCCATGGCATATGGCCATTAGCTGCTAGCTACTTATTTTACTTGATTAGTTTAATTGCATGGTGTATTTGGGCTCGTTGAAGACGAATTTGAGTAGCCTTCATGATATGGATTACTTGTGCATTCATCAATACAGTACTCGTCTAAATAATGGAAATGAGCTATTCACAACATCTTTTTAGTACCTTGTAATTACCTATTGAGTGCATATTTATTTTATGCCTTCATATGATATCTCTGGCACATTTTACTTGATGAGACATATAGTGATGATCCGATGTGATACAATCAGATTTGGTTTGGGACGAAGTGACAATGTTATAGCCAACATTGACTTGATAACCCTTGTGATCTAGGGGATGTGGTTCCGAGTGAGTATATGAACTTCGCAAGTCCCTCATAGGTCATGTGAAATCTACTGTAGGATTTTGTGAATATTAGTGCATTATGGCCATTGCAATTGCATTGTATCGCATCCTTACTTGAATTCATTGTTTACCTGATTGGCTTGATCCTATCTGAATACTTGAATTTATTTTCATCCTTGTTAGTGATAGTTGTGGTTGGCTTGGGTTGCAAGCCTCCAATAGGCTAAACTATACTGCGTGATTCTTAACTTTGTCTGATTTAATCAAGATGCTTGAACTTATTACTGTATTCTGGAGAAGAATCAAGATTATCTGCTTACTTGGTTGACTTATGCAGCCTTATTCAGTTATGGAGGAATTTTGTATCTTATTTGTTAGCTTATGTTAAAGTTATTGAATTGTGGATTCACTCTATCCCATGGTTGCTTAAGATAACTTTATAATCTACTTGAACTGGTTAGTAATAAAGTGTGAAGGTAAGAATTGAAAAGATCAACCCTCACTGTCACATCAGTTTAGGGTCGGTCAATGATGTTGTTGAGTAATGTATTTTCTGCACTTACTCTTCCCTTACTGCACCCGTCATGTGAAGGTTCTGTTCTGAGCACGAGTGTTGGCCAAAGTACTGCTGATCGTTGAGGATTTACTGTTGGAGTTATTGCAGTGAGCTGTTTAGCTTATCTGGAGCATCAAACACCATTTCTATCATTATTCCTGTCTTTTACTTTCTAGATAGTTATGTTGACATTTGAGACTTGTATTCTAGACTAGTAGCTGTTGTACTTATGACTCCGGATTTTGAGAGGTGTATTATTCCATTTTCCACATACTTGAGTAATGAAATGCTATTACTAGCTTCTATCCAGTTCTCATTTTAATTTCAGTTTAATAAGTGGTTAAGAAAACTTATGTATTGTTTCAGGTTCCCTTACATGGATAGGGTGGGTGCCCTCACGGGTCACGACCATCTTGATTTTGTGTTGTGACAAATATATCCATGCCTTTGTGAAATCACCATTCCACTTGTAGGTTCTCCTCCAATACTTCATCCTTTTGGGTTGTCTCTTTAGGAGGGAAATCTTGCGACTTATTTCCTCGTAAGAGGAATTTATGTTAGAGAAGTTTAACCACCAAGCTCCTATTTTTCTTCTAACCTAGCCTTGACTAAGAATCTATAAGATTTGATGGCGAGTGGAAATTTTAGGAACCAAACGCTCTCTAACTTTGAAACCATAACTGCCTAGATAAACCCTACACCAATGTGACGACCCGCTAGATCGTTATGGGGGTGACATAGAAAATTAGACCTCTATTGGAAATTCTGAAGCCGCGGGTGAGTCCGCTGTGTGTTTTGATGTATATATGCATGTTTGGTTTGCGTATTAGGGCCTCAGATTTGTGTTGGGATTTTTGGGTGAAAACTGTTACACCTCGAAAAATTTCATGTCGTTATGTGGTAGATAGACTAACGCAGGTAAGAATTATATGATGTCCCTACAAGTAAGAAGTGGTACTTAATGGTTCTAATTAAGATTCCAAAGACATTTGAGGCGAGAGAAGAAAGTTCGTTGAGGAAGGCAAAGTATAAGTCATGCTTTGGAAAGGTTTTGGAAAGTACCGAGCTAATGTTGATTTAATAATTTCTTGAGAAAAAGTTATAACGCTCCTTAGGTTATTAATGAAGTGTTAAATAAGTGCTAAGAAGGTTCCATAAGGATTGGAGATCAAACGAAACGACGAGATTAACGTCGGAAAAATGGAGTTATACGACCACTTATACAGTTCGTATAACTTTATACGGTCCGTATAAGGGTCCGTATAACCTTGAAAGGAAGGGTAAATTCATGATGGTGAAATATGGTCACTTATACGGACCGTAAAAAGTTATACGGACCGTATAACATGATCAGGACAACTTTTTTTTTCAAGTATAAATAAGTGATCCAAGTTATTATTTTTCATTTCCCAACTTCTCCACCTTTCTCAAGAGCTCAAGAATATTCCACATACTTCATTACCATAAACCCAAGGTAAATCAAGGATCAAAAACTACAAATTGGTGGAATCAAGGGTATGGGTGCTCATTAGGGTTGCTAGAAGTCAAGAATCTCTTTGAAGTTGAAGCTAGGGTTTTCTCCAAGTGAAGTAGCTCCATCAAAAGCCTATTCCTACAAAATCAAAGGTGAGTTTTATGTTCATTTCATGCTATTAAGAGTATTGAATGGTTGAAAAACTTGAATTATGGAAAGAAAGTAGAAAATGGTTACAAATGTGAGAATAGTGGTATTCGTGAATAGTAGTTTGACATGAATCATAATTCTTGAGATGTTATGAGTGAAATATTGTTGTAAATGACACAAATGATGTTAAAGAAGTATTATATGAGAACGAGTACAGTGTTATGCCATAGCTATGGTCATGAATCATTTTGCTAAGGAATTGTGGGAATTGGATAATGTCAAACTCGTCGAAGTTATTGATTATGATATTATGAATGTTGTTATTGATGTTTGGGAGTTGTTATATTATATGGAGAAAGTTGTAGAAACAAAAGAAGTGCTGTCCAATTTTCGTTAGCCCTTAGTCGTCTTAACTTAGCTTCAAGTATGTTTTCGGTTATCTAATCTTAGTACGAATTCTCTTGAAGGTAGAATAGTGAACTTGAAAGGAAGCGTTTAGTCAGCGAAGCTAGAGAGGCGAAAAGGTATGTAAGGCTAATCCCTTCTTCTGTAAGGCATGATTCCTACAACATGACTTCTTTTATCTTTCCATGACCCTCTTATATTCTGGAAACTATGAGTCTATGATTATTAAGAGCTTCTCATGAAATAAAGATAAGAGATGCGTTGTGATTATGACAATGATGATGATGAATCTAAGTCTAGAGATTCTAAAGCTTATGATATGATATTCTTATGAAGCTAATGATTCCTTGATGTTATTCATTGTTGCTAGACTCACCTTATAATGATAGTTCCTTAAAGGTGAGGCATGATGATCATGACTACTCCATAATGGAATCGGGGGTTCTCGACCTTACGTCACCCCGATAGAGTTATAGCTTGTCCTTGAGTTCTTATACATGCTTTATAATAAATATATAATAATGAGATTACACCGTGCCTATATGGCTAGGCAGACACCGCTAAAGCGGGCGGCATATACACCATGTCTATATGGCATGGGCAGACACCACTAGTAGGCGGCAGTTGATGGTTACCCCGAACGTGGGAGGCCTGGACGCGGGCTAATGATGATCACACCGTACCTATATGGTCGGGCAGCTTATATATGCATACTCGGTATGATGTTGTTTATAATATAAGTTAGCATGCATTATTCTGTCTTAAGTGACATTCAGTTGTAGGTTATTTCCTTACTTAAATTATCTCTTATCTCTTCGACATGTTATTATTGTACATGCCTTACATACTGAGTAAATTGTTCGTACTGGTGTCCTTTCCTTTTTGGACGCTGTGTTCATGCCCACAGGTAGACAGGGAGGCGGCCCAGATTCATAGGAGTCTATCGGTAGCTATACAGAAGCACTTCATTATTCCGGAGGTGCCAATTATTGATGTATACTTTTGTGTGTATATATTTGGGTACAATGGGGTCCTGTCCCATCCTTAGGTCTCAGTACTCTAGTAGAGGCTCGTAGATACGGACGCGTGAGTAGTAGTTGTATCATGGATACATCAGTGCGTATTTTTGTATATCAATTTGCAGTCGTGAGGGCTTATATATATGTATGTGTTGCCATCGAGATTATGTATGTTCAGGTTGGGTATGATGATTAGTAATGAGTGGTGCTTGGTAGTCAGCTCCGAGTATCCGTCATAGCCCCCTAGTCGGGTCATGACAAAAGTGGTATCAGAGCAGTTCGTCCTAGGGTGCGTCTGCGAACCGTGTCGAGCAGAGTCTCGTTTATGGGTGTGAAGTGCACCACACTTATAAACAAGAGGCTGCGGGGCATTTAGGAACAAATGATCCTCTTTCTTTTTATTAGATCGTGTGATAGAGCTATGTTATAAGATTTTCTCTTCCTTAATGATGCATTATGATTTCTGTGATACCGGCCCCGAGAAAAGCCGCAGCAGCCCAGAAGGCAAGGCTACGACAGAAAGACGGATGGAAAGGGAGCCACCAATGAATATAGAAGAGGGTGAATCCCATAATGAGGCTCCATCCAATACTTCTCACACTCCGCCTATCCTAGAAGATCAAGGAGGGGCTTCAGCTCCGGCTCCTATGCCTCCAGTTCCTCCACTAGGTTCTTCGGGTCAATAGATGATCGAGGCCATTTAGTTATTGACTCAGTTGGTTGCCGCAGGCTCAACGGCAAAGTGCGGGTCCCGGTGATAGATCCACTAGTGCAAAGGCCCGTGATTTCATGAGTTTAAAACCTCTATAATTTTTTGGGTCAAAACCGGACGAGGACCCGTAAGGTTTTATAGATGAGATATTGAGGACATTGAGGATCATCCATGCTTCGGATACCGAGTCAGTGGAGCTGGAATCTTATGGACTTCGAGATGTAGCGGTCCTAAGGTATAATAATCGGATATCATCGAGGAAGAAAAATGCACTTCCCCTGGTTTGGCAGGAATTCTTAGATGCTTTCCTTCATCACTATTTGCCACCCGAGGTTCGAAGGGCCCGAGCTGACAGGTTTTTGAATCTAAAGCAAGGGAATATGAGTGCTCGGGAGTATAGTTTCTGTTTTAATCATTAGCCCGGTATGCTCCCGCTATGGTAACCGATATGGGAGATAGAATACACAAATTTGTGAGTAGCTTAGGGCCACATTTGTTCAAAGATTGCTTGACTGCTTCAATGCAAAAGGGGATGGACATCTCCTATATTTAGGCCCACGCCTAGAATTTAGAAGAGCAGCAATAGCCGTAAAGGGGTGAGCGCGATATTAATAGAGGACAGCGCAAGAGGGCCAAATCTTCCAGTGCTAGAAGTGAGTATAGAGGGGGTCCGCGGCAACAGTATTCCAGATATTCAGGCCAGTCCACGACTAGCGCACCTCCTCGGTTTGTGGACAGAAGATTTGATCGCCCTATTTATTCTGGTCCGAGTCAGGGTTCGAGAGTCCCAGGTCCTCAGTTTGGGGTTGATCCTCGCTAGTAGAGACCACCGGGTCCGCGATATAGCCAGTGTGATAAATGACATTCCGGTCAGTGTCACCGAGGTTCAGATGCTTGCTATGCCTGTGGTTAGGTTGGGCATATGATGCTTGATTGTCCATCGATGGGTGGTAGAGTTGGGGCTCAGCCCACAGGATCAACAACTGGTTCTTCTTCGTCTATGCGCCCCGTAGGGCAGACTTCCCAGACTCCGGCAGGCCGCGATAGGGGCAGAGGAGGAGCATCCAGTTCAGGTGGCACCCAGCCCTGTGTATATGCTTTAGCCGAACGACAGGATCTTGACTCCTCTCCAGATGTGGTTACAAGTATACTATCCATATTATCTCATAACGTTTATGCATTGATTGATTCGAGTTCTACGCTATCTTATATTACTCCTTATATTGCTGGCCACATTAGGATGAAACCTGAGCCAATTAAACCTTTCGAGGTATCTACTCCGGTTGGTGATCCATTAATAGCCAGACAAGTGTATAAAAATTGTGTGATTGTGGTATGTGTTTGTCAGACTAAAATCGATTTGGTTAAGCTGGAAATGTTAGATTTTGATGTGATTATAGGCATGGATTGGTTGGCCTCTTGTTATTCTAATGTCGATTGCAGAATGAAAATAGTTTGATTCCAATTCTCGGGAGAACCCGTGCTTGAATGGAAAGGTAATACAGCGTCCCCAAGAGGTAACTTTATTTCCTACCTCAAGGTGAGGAAGATGATCGCCAAAGGCTATATTTATCATCTAGTCCGAGTTCATGACACCAAAGCAAAGCCACCGACTTTTCAATCCATCCCGGTAGTAAATGAATTTTCGGATGTATTTTCAGATGAACTTCCAGGCCTTCCTCCAGAAAGAGAGATTGATTTTTCTATTAATGTGTTGTTGGACACCAAGCCTATCTATTCTTCCTTACCGAATGGCTCCTGCAGAGTTGAAAGACCTAAAGGCGCAATTGAAAGATTTTCTTGAGAAAGGATTTATTAGGCCCAGTTAATCACCATGGGAAGAACCTGTCCTATTTGTGACAAAGAAAGATGGTCCCTACGGATGTGCATTGATTATAGGCAGCTGAACAAGGTGACGATAAAGAATAAATATCCGCTTCCAAGAATTGATGATTTGTTTGACCAATTACAGGGTGCCAAATGGTTTTCCAAAATTGATCTAAGATCGGGGTATCACCAAGTAAGAGTTAGAGAAGAAGATATTCCCAAAACAGCTTTCAGAACGAGATATGGCCACTATGAATTTTGGGTAATGTCATTTGGGTTGACTAATGCTCTAGCAGTGTTTATGAATCTGATGAATAATGTATTCAGGTCTCTCTTAGATCTATTTGTGATCGTGTTCATTGATGATATTCTAGCATACTCTCGGACAGAAGCGGAGCATGCAAACCATTTGCGTATTGTCCTTGGGATTCTTCCGGCTCGCGAGTTGTATGCTAAGCTTTTGAAATGCGAGTTTTGGCTAAATTCTGTAACTTTTCTGGGCCATATCATCTTAGCTGATGGCATTCGAGTAGATGTTCAAAAGATTGAGGCTGTAAAGACTTGGCCAAGGCCTACAACACCTATAGAGGTCCGTAGCTTCGTGGGATTAGCAGGCTATTATAGAGGATTTATGGAAGGATTCTCTTCTATTTCAGCACCATTAATGAAGCTAACTCAGAAATCAGCAAGATTTAAGTGGACGGATGCTTGTGAACGTAGTTTCCAAGAATTAAAAGACAGATTAACTTCAGCCCTAGTCCTGACACTCCCAGAAGGGCCAGATGGTTATATTGTGTATTGTGATGCCTATGGTGTTGGGTTAGGCTGTGTGTTGATGCAACACGGTAAAGTCATTGCCTATGCTTCTCGGCAGTTGCGAAAACTTGAGAAGAATTACCCGACCCTTGATCTTGAATTGGCTGCAGTTATCCATGCGCTAAAAATGTGGAGACATTACTTGTACGGTGTACATGTTGATATTTATATAGATCACAAGAGTCTCTAATATATTTTCAAACAAAAGGAGTTGAATCTTCGGTAGAGGCGGTAGTTAGAACTACTGAAAGATTACGATGTGAGTATTTTATATCATCCTGGAAAGGCGAATGAAGTAGCTGATGCACTTAGCCGCAAATCAATGGGAAGTCTATGTGAGGTATGTCCAGAGAAGAAGGAATTAATCTGTGAGCTCCACCAGCTAGCTAGACTTGGAGTTCGTCTAATTGATTTAGGAAATGCAGGGGTTGGTATTCATAATTTAGCTATTTCATCCTTAGATATGGAGGTGCGAGAGCGCCAATATGAGGATCCCCAGTTGAATCACTATAGGGATACATTCCTGGAGAAAGAGAAGTCACCATTTGAAGTTCCTGCAGATGGAGTTCTTAGGTATCGAGACAGTCTATGTGTTCCAGATGTTGCGGAGCTACGTCGTCGGATTCTAGAAGAAGCTCATTACTCTCGGTATTCCATTCACCCAAGAGCAAAAAATATGTATCATGATTTTATGCTAATATATTGGTGGGATGGAATAAAGAAAGACATAGCAAAATTTGTAGCTCAATGTCCGAATTGCCAACAAGTGAAAATTGAGCATCAACAGCCAGGAGGATTATTACAAGCCATGGAAATTCCAGCCTGGAAATGGGAGGTGATTAACATGGATTTCATTTTAGGCTTTCCTCATTCTCAGCGAAAGTATGACTCCATATGTGTAGTTGTTGATAGACTCACGAAGTCGGCGCATTTTCTTCCAGTCAGAACCACATATTCAACAGAGTATTATGCAAGGTTGTATCTTAAGGAGATAGTGCGACTTCATGGTGTCCCGATATATATTATCACAGATGGAAGAGCACATTTTACAGCTAAATTCTAGAAGTCTTTTCAAGAAGGTTTGGGTACTCAAGTGAGACTTAGCACAACATTTCACCCACAAACTGATGGACAAGCCGAACGTACTATTTAGACCTTGGAAGATATGTTATGGGCATGTGTACTAGATTTCAGTGGAGGTTGGGATGACCACTTACCTCTTATTGAGTTTGCATACAACAACAGCTATCATTCCAGTATTCAGATGGCCCCGTATGAAGCTCTATATGGAAGGAAGTGTAGATCGCCAATTGGGTAGTTTGAAGTAGGAGAGGTACAACTAATTGGTCCGTAGTTTATTCAACAAGTAGTGGAAAAGGTCAAGGTCATCCGAGATCGATTGTTGACAGCTCAAAGTCGCCAGAAATCTTATGCGGCCAACCGTCGGTGAGACTTAGAATTCCAAGTTGATAATTGGGTATTCCTGAATGTCTCACCGATGAAAGGCGTGATGAGATTTGGCAAGAAGGGAAAATTAAGTCCTCAATACATTGGACTTTATAAGATTGTCCACAAGATAGGAGAAGTAGCTTATGAACTGGACTTACCCCCAGAACTTAAATCAGTCTATTTAGTTTTCCTTGTATCAATGCTCCGTAAGTGTGCTGGGGATCCTACTAGAATCGTGCCGGCAGATGATGTACAAGTTACGGAAAAGTTAGCTTATGAAGAGGTACCCATTGCTATACTAGATAGGCAAGTACGAAAACTTAGAAATAAAGACGTAGCCTCAGTTAAGGTCTTGTGGAGGAATAATAACCGAGAAGAAATGACTTAAGAAGCGGAGGAAGGCATGATGTCTAAGTACCCGCAATTGTTTCCACCCCCGAAAGAGATTCGATATGAGACGCCATTACCATAAGGTATGTAATGCTTTCTTTTAATGCTTTTGGTCGTGTGTGGCCATATTTTCTTGCTATTGTGTTATAGCCCTGTGAGGCGATGTTGTTGTGGGCTGTTGTGACAAGATGGTAGCGCCATATTACAGGGGAAAATCTGGCGAGATTTCTGTAGAATTCCTGAGAACTTAAAATTCAAGGACGAATGTTTTTAAAGGAGGGAAGAGTGTTGCACCTCCGAAAATTTCATGTCGTCATGTGGTAGATAGACTAACGCAGGGTAAGAAGTATATGATGTCTCTACAAGTAAGAAGTGATACTTAACGGTACTATTAAGATTCCAAAGACATTTGAGGCAAGAGAAGAAAGTTCGTTGAGGAAGGCAAAGTATAAGTCGTACTTTGGAAAGGTTTTGGAAAGTACCGAGCCAATGTTGATTTAATAATGTCTTGAGGAAAAGATATAACACTCCTTGGATTTTTAATGAAGTGTTAAACAAGTGCTAAGAAGGCTCCATAAGGATTGAAGATCAAACGAAACGTCGAGATTAACTTCAGAAAAATGGAGTTATACGACCACTTATACGGTCCGTATAAGGGTCCGTATAACCTTGACAGGAAGGGTAAATTCCTGATGGTGAAATATGGTCACTTATACGGACCGTATAAAGTTATATGGACTGTATAAGTGTGCGTATAAAATGATCGGAATAGCTTTTTTTCAAGTATAAATAAGTGATCCAAGTTATTATTTTTCATTTCCCAACTTCTCCACCTTTCTCAAGAGCTCTAGAATATTCCACATACTTCTTTACCATAAAACCAAGTTAAATCAAGGATCAAACTTTACAAATTGGTGGAATCAAGGGTATGGGTGCTCATGAGGGTTGCTAGAAGTCAAAAATCTCTTTGAAGTTGAAGCTAGGGTTTTCTCCAAGTGAAGTAGCTTCATCAAAAGCCTATTTCTACAAAATCAAAGGTGAGTTTTATGTTCATTTCATGCTATTAACAGTATTGAATGGTTGAAAAACTTGAATTATGGAAAGAAAGTAGAAAATGGTTACAAATGTGAGAATAGTGATATTCTTGAATAGTAGTTTGACATTAATCAAAATTCTTGAGATGTTATGAGTGAAATATTGTTGTAAATGATACAAATGATGTTAAAGAAGTATTATATGAGAAAGAGTACGGTGTTATTCCATATCCATGGTCATGAATCGTTTTGGTAAGGAATTTTAGGAATTGGATAATGTCGAACTCGTCGAAGTTATTGATTATGATATTATGAATATTGTTATTGATGTTTGGGAGTTGTTATATTATATGGAGAAAGTTGTAGAAACAAAGGAAGTGCTGTCCAATTTTCGTTAGCCCTTAGTCGTCTTAACTTAGCTTCAAGTATTTTTCCGGTTATATAATCTTAGTACGAATTCTCTTGAAGGTAGAATATTGAACTTGAAAGGAAGCATTTAGTCGGCGAAGCTAGAGAGGCGAAAAGGTATGTAAGGCTAGTCCCTTCTTCTCTAAGGCATAATTCCTACAACATGACTTCCTTTATCTTTCCATGAATCTCTTATATTCTGGAAACTATGAGTCTATGATTATTAAGAGCTTCTCATGAAATAAAGATAAGAGATGCGTTGTGAATATGGCAATGATGATGATAAATCTAAGTCTAGAGATTCTAAAGCTTATGATATGATATTCTTATGAAGCTAATGATTCCTTGATGTTATTCATTGTTGCTAGACTCACCTTATAATGATAGTTCCTTAAAGGTGAGGCATGATGATCATGAATACTCCATAATGGAATCGGGGGTTCTCGACCTTACGTCACCCCGATAGAGTTATAGCTTGTCCTTGAGTTCTTATGCATGCTTTATGATAATTATATAATAATAAAATTACACCGTGCCTATGGCCGGGCAGACGCCGCTAAGGCAGGCGACATATACACCATGTCTAGATGGCATGGGCAGACACCACTAGTGGGCGACATGAGATGGTTACCCCAGACGCGGGAGGCCTGGATGCGGGCTAATGATGATCACACCGTACTTTTATGGTCGGGCAGCTTATATATGCATACTCGATATGATGTTGTTTATAAAGTAAGTTAGCATGCATTATTCTGTCTTAAGTGACATTCATTTGCAGGTTGTTTCCTTACTTAATGTTCTCTTATCTCTTCGACATGTTATTATCGTACATGCCATACATACTCAGTACATTGTTTGTACTGATGTCCTTTCATTTTTCGACTCTGTGTTCATGCCCACAGGTAGACAGAGAGGTGGCCTAGATTCATAGGAGTCTATCAGTAGCTACATAGGAGCACTCCATTACTCCGGAGGTGACAGTTATTGACGTATTATTTTGTGTATATATATATTTGAGCACGACAGTGTCCTGTCACATCCTTGGGTCTCAGTACTCTAGTAGAGGCTTATAGATACGGATGCGTGGGTAGTAGTTGTCTCATCGATACATCAGTGTATATTTTTGTATATCATTTTGCAGCCGTGAGGGCTTATATATATGTATGTGTTTCCTTCGAGATTGTGTATGTTCAGGTTGGATATGATGATTAGTAATGAGTGGTGCTCGGTAGTCAGTTCCGGGTACCCATCATGGCCCCCTAGTCCGGTTGTGACAAAAACTGGTTGAAAAACCCGAGCTCCTGGTCAAAATAGACCGCTGCAGTAGGTGTGTGACCGCTGTAGCGAGTCTGTCATATCGGGGTGAGGATTTCCGCCATGGGGAGTTGAGGAATAAATGAGGTCCACCATAGCGGCAGATTTCCCACTATAGCGAGACCGGTGGAGGTAGAATCAATTCTTATATTCTTTATTCCGAACCCATTCCCCACATAACTCCAAAATAGTTTCCAAGAACTCTTGTGGTGAATTTCTAAGGTTAGGGCTAAAACACTCCTGAAAGATAAGTCTCGACCCTTTACTTTGTCATTCCATCATCTCCTTAAGCCTTGCATGAATTTAGGGTCCTTTAATGGTGGAAGAAAAGGTTAGAATCCTAGAAACTTCAAACCCTTGAATAATTGATTAATATCGGAATACTTGATGGGTTATCGACTTTGTTGTTGTTTAATCATCTAGGAGTATAGATTATCACTTTATAGGGTAAGAAATTGGTTATTAATGGTGGAAATTGTTGATTGATACTTAGAGTTCTAATAAAAATGGAAGCTTTAGCCTAAAAACTGATCGAAAGAGGTTGAATTTAGTGGAAAACCCATGGTGGAAAGAATATAATTACTGGGATTGATGTTACTATGAATTCACACTTAGTGGTAGTTCACCCATTTGAAGAAAGATAGAAGTAGTTAGATTCTTTTCCCCAATTGTCTTTTGTTGAGTCCATTACTCACTTAGCATTATGATTGCTAGACTTTGAATGCTCTGAAGCCTTGCAAAAGGGGAAAGCAATTGCGGAGTGATTATATTTTCCAGTTATGCTTTGAGGTAGGTTGCGGTCTACTTGAGTTAGAGTTTGATTAGTTGATTGTATATGTTATGGAATTTATAGGAGAAGCATGATTTGGGCTTCAAACATAAAGGTTGGTTAGAAATTCCTTTATTTGATATTGGTTGATTGATTATGTAATTGACTATTATGATATGATAAAGAAGGAGTTAATGAATACTCTTCTTGTTGACTTAGAGTAGTCCCTTGTTCATGCTTTTG